>NW_006286588.1:47997-50517 GCF_000327345.1 Myotis davidii
ATGTTCAGTTTAAGCTGCCTGGCTGCCGGTCGCCATCTTAGGTGTCAGTTATTTTGCATATCTCGCTGATTAGCCAATCAGAAGGGTAGCAGTTGTACGCCAATTGCCATGTTTCTCTTTTATTAGTGTAGATTGCTAATGTGTTTAGATGGCAATATTAATTTGTAAGTTAATATAGAAAAAGCAACTAAAAGCGTACAGATTTTGCAGAGGTCATTATTATTCAACTAGTGTCCTGGTACACAAAATTTGTGCACTCGAGGGAGGGGTTGGGGGAGGGTCCCCTAGCCTGGCCTATGCCCTGTCACAGTACTGGAGCCCTGCAATCTATTGCTCCAAAGAGGTAGGCCCTGCCTACCCATCCGGGGCTCCTCAATGGTTTGCACCAAAGAGGTAGGCCAGAGCTGCGGGAGGCTTGAGGACCCCAGTCCAGGTTGCAGCAGTGGCCTGTAGAACACTGATGCAGGTGCATAGACGCCCCTGCCTCTGCCCCACCCCTGGGCTGGGCTGCAGGGGAGGCCTGTGGACCACTGTGCACCTGTGGACCCCCAGCCGGGTCTGCGGCAGAGGCCTCTCTGCCATGGCCCCACCCCCCTCCCCGATGCTGCAAGTCCCCACTGACCCATCCCTGCTGTGCACACAACCTACTGATCAGTCATTACTATGATGGCATCCTGACCAATTTTCATATTACCTTATTTTTAGATAGATGATTATTTCATATGTTCCTCTACATTTTACCATCTCCTTTGAAATTAGTTTGTGGCCACTGTGATTGAATATTCCTGGCTACTGAGCTATTATAAGAAGCCATCAATCCCCAGAAGGAAAGTAGGGGAGGGCGGGGGTAAGGGGAAGAGATCAACCGAAGGACTTGTATACATGTATATAAGCCAAACCAATGGACATGGACAACAGGGGGATGGGAGCATGAGTGTGCGGAGCAGGGAGGGGAGAATGGGGGTTAATAGGGGGGGATGAGGACACATTTGTAATACCCTAACTAATAATAATAAAAGGAAAAAATATATAAAAAAAGAAGTCATTTGTGCTCATCTGGTCTGAAGCACTTAAATATAGGGATAAGTTTTCCATAATCCATCTTACCCTGCTATGTGGCAATCCTTGAATCCCCATGTTGAAATAGTGAAGCCACAAAATGTAAACAAACTGTATTTGTGGATACAAGCATGAAAGAAACATCTTTCTGCAGAACTTCTGGCCCTTAGTGTATGAATGAGAAATAAAATTCACATATAAGATATATTCCCAACCCCAAATCCCCACACCAAGCCCCTACTCCACCCAGGTCTTCACCATCCTACTCTTCATGTCTATGGGCTATTCCTATAAGTAAATATGTTTTTTTATTTATCTCTCCTCATCCCAACTCCCACATAGATGTATGTCAGTCTGTGTCATGCCTCCATGCTTCAAGTCTTATTCTGTTGGTCAATTCATTTTGTTCATTAGATTACACAAATAAGTGAGATCATGTGGTATTTGTCTTTCTGTGACTGGCTTATTTCACTTAGCATAGAATTTTTCAGGTGCATCCATGCTGTCCCAAAGGATAAGATATATCTCTTTTTTACAACTGCATAGTATTCCATTATGTAAATGTCCCATGCCTTTTTTATCAATCCATTGATGGGCTCTTGGGCAGTTTCCAAATCTTAGCTATTGTAAATAACTTTGCCATGACCATAGGGGTGCATATATGCTTTCTGATGGCAGTTTTGGGGTTTTTAAGATCCCTGAAGTGGGATCTTTGGGTTAAACAGGAATTCCCTTCTTAATTTTGTGAGGACACTCCACACTGTTTTCCATAGTGGCTGCACCTGTCTGCATTTCCAACAGGAATGAACTAGTGTTCTCATTTCTTCACATCCCTGACAACATTTGTTATATGTTGATTTTTTTGATGATAGACATTATGACAGGTGTGAGGTAATAACTCATTTTCATTTTGATTGTCTTTTTTCTAATAATTAGTGACTTTGAGCATTTTTTATTGTCTTGGTCATTTTTTTTCACATTTTTGTCTATTGAGGTCCTCTGCCCACTTTTAAATTAAATCATTTGCCTTCCTTTTGTTGAGTTCTATTAGTACTATAGTTTGGATATTAACCCTTTATCTGGTGTATCATTGGCAAACATATTCTCCCATACAGTGGATTCCCTTTTCATTTTGATGGGGGATTCTATTGCTGTGCAAAAGCTTTTTATTTTGATGCAGCCTCATTTGTTTACTTTTTTCTTTTATTTCTCACCCACAGAGATGTACTAATAACAATTCTAATTCTGTCTTAGAAAAATTATGTTTTCTTCTAGGGTTTTTATGGTTTCATGCCTTACATTTAAGTATTATATACATCTGGAGTTTATTATTGTGTGTGGTATAAATTGATGATCTAGTTTCATATTTTTGCATGTATTTGTTCCGTTTTCCAAGTAGCATTTTTTTTATTGCTTAAAGTATTACAAAAAGTATAACATACGTCTCCTCCCCACCCACCC
>NW_006286588.1:51836-52980 GCF_000327345.1 Myotis davidii
GTTACCTCCTTAGTTAAGTTTATTCCTAGGTATCTTAATTATTTTGGTGCAATGGTAAATGGTGTTTTTTTTATATCTCTCTTTCTGTAAGTTCATTATTGGTGTATAAAATGCCATAGATTTGTGAATGTTAATTTTGTATCCTGCTACATTGCCAAATGCATTTTTTAAGTCTAATAATTTTCTGATGGAGTCTTTAGGGTTTTCTTTGTACAGTATCATGTCATCTGCAAATAAGGACAGTTTTACTTCTTTTCCAATTTGGATGCCTTTTATTTCTTCTTCTTATCTAATTGCAATGGCTAATACTTCCAGTACTATGTCAAACAGGAGTGGTGAGAGTGGGCATCCCTGTCTTGTTCCTGTTCTTAGGGGAAATGGTGTTAGTTTTTGTCAATTGAGTATGATGTTGGCTGTGGGCCTGTCATATAGGCTTTTACTATGTTGAGGTATCATCATTCAATTCCCACCTTGCTGAGAGTTTTTATCAAAAATGGGTGTTGGATTTTGTCAAATGCTTTTTCTGCATCAATTGATATGACTATGTGGTTTTTATCTCTCAATTTGTTTTTGTGATGTATCACGTTTATTGATTTGTAGATATTGTACCATCCTTGCATCCCTGGGATAAATCCTACTTGGTCATGGTGTATGATCTTTCTGATGTACTGCTGGATCCGATTTGCTAAGATTTTGTTGAGGATTTTGGCATCTATGTTCATGAGGGATATTGGCCTGTAATTCTCTTTCATCGTGTTGTCTTTACCTGGTTTTGGTATTAGTGTGATGCTGGCTTCATAGAATCAGCTTGGAGGTGTTCCTTCATCTTGGATTTTTTGTAGTAGTCTGAGGAGGATAGGTTTTAGTTCTTCCTTGAATGTTTGGTAAAACTCCCCTGTGAAGCCATCTGGCCCTGGGCTTTTGTTTGCTGGAGGTTTTTGATGACTGCTTCAATTTCTTCCATAGTTATTGGCCTGTTGAGATTTTTAGATTCTTCCTGATTGAGTTTTGGAAATGTGTATTTTCCTAGGAATATGTCCATTTCCTCCAGGTTGTCTAGTTTGTTGGAGTAGAGTTGACCATAGTATTTTTTAACAGTCATTGGTATTTTTGTGGGATCTGTTGTTATTTCGCCTCTATTATT
>NW_006286589.1:0-422 GCF_000327345.1 Myotis davidii
TTTGTATTTTTCTAAGAATGTGTCCATTTCATCAAAGTTGTCCATTTTGTTGGAGTAAAGGTGTTCCTAGTATTTTTTTTTACAATCCTTTGTATATCAGTGGGATCAATTGTTACTTCACCTCTTTCATTTCTGATTCTGTTTATTTGGGTCCTCTCTCTTTGTTTCTTGGTGAACCTCGTTAGAGGTTCATCAATCTTGTTTAACCTTTCAAAGAACCAGCTCTTGGTTTCATTGATCTTTTGTATTGTTTTTTTGGTCTCTATGTCATTTATTTCTTCTCTGATCTTTATTATCTCCTTCCTTCTGGCTACTGTGGGCTTTTTGTTTCTCTCTTTCTAATTGTTTAAGTTGCAGGGTCAGGTAATTTATTACCATGTTTTCTTGTTTTTTTTAGGTAGGCTTGTAGAGCTATGAACTTC
>NW_006286590.1:0-1207 GCF_000327345.1 Myotis davidii
ATTCACCACGGCATTTTGCTATAAATATGAATAGTATACACATTCAAGGGCCATGAAGGTAATCTTAAACTGTGATTAAGCAGCAGTGAGCTTGCGAAGAATCAAATAGGGACAGTGACAAAATAGTGCATAATTTCTTCAAAAATAAAAATTCATCCTTTTACTGCTCAGTCTGTATCAGTAAAAATAGCAATTAAATATATTGATATTCATTAAGGACTTCATAAAAGTGACACCATATATCTGCTTAATGCACAATTTTTCATGAGGATTTTGCATTGATATCATATATACATTATATATATATCAGTATAAAGAGCAATTAAATATATTGATATTCATTAAGAACTTCTAAAAGTCACACCATATATCTGCTAAATGAACAATTTTTCATGAGGAATTTGAGTTGATATCCACCTTTCAATCCCTGCATACTGTCTTTCAAGCATGATTTGAAGTTGTTGATAATGTTTACAGATAGATCTCCAGAAATATCACATGCAAGAGACCGAATCCAACTGACATCTACCAAGCACACCATTTAATAAGAGTTTACTAATAGTTTGGAATAAATATAAACTTATAGTTTTAAATTGGAAAGTCACCTGAATTACTGTGAGAGCAAATGTCAAGTGAAATGATGATGCCTGAACATGTAATGTCCACTGAACATGCAGTTTCTGAATTGACACAGACCGCAGAAAATGCCTCAGCTCGGTGTTCTTTTTTATTCCATTGCCCAGGACCCTGCAATACCCAAGACAAGGATCCTCTACTCATGTCACCATTGGAGGCCCCAGCCTGTGATCCGGCAGCTAGGAAAAATGCTGCCTTCTGTGAACCTTTCACCTGTATTTCATCCCCATCTGTGCTGTGTATGAAGATAAACGTGTACGGAAAAACACCTCTTGATCAGGATGGTAAGGAACAAACAAAGGAGGGTTCCGAACTTGATGAAGAGATGTAGCTTAGTTGCTCAGCCTACTCTTCACTTAGTTCATTTTCTCCTCAAAAGCAGGAAAGGGCTTCAGGAAAGAGGAACTAGGACTAAGGCTCCTGCAGAGGGACACACAGGGAGTGTGACTTCAAGGACAGGGCAAGGTCACTCAGCACAAATTTCCAACATAGCGCCAGCTGAAACTGAGGCAATAGACAGTGCTGATGTGTATGTATGACATTTTACTCAGACCTTACTCTCTGAGAAGCA
>NW_006286590.1:1334-2558 GCF_000327345.1 Myotis davidii
GCCCTCACACAGAAAACGTCTTTAGGTCAAAGTCTAATAAACTTATATGCCCTGAAGATAATTTACTTTAATCTGTTTCCTTTTTAATCTACATGGCACTTCAGCTAACAGGCCTTCAGATCTTCACTGAACTGAACACTCTGAGATCTCATACAGCCTTCCCCTAATACTCTCCGTCTCCCTGTCTTACAGTAAGGACAAGGACCAGTCCTGCACCATTCACATATCCTGTCATACCACATTGCAAACATGCACACACTCATTCTCCATCCTCTTTACCAACAAGAAAAACACTCACTAGAAATATTCTAATACACACATACAATTCCACAAATACTTGCACACAAAACCACATCTTCATTCCCACATCATTATACCATGTACACCCCTCAAAGTATCCCACACAGAGAATTCTGAAATATAATATGCATATGAGCTTTCACTCCAAATTCTCGTGTGCATCATGGACATCTTAAACACTATAGACTTCACACACATCTTCTAGCTTGCTTATATTAAAAATTTTCTTTCCCAGTATTTCATCAACCACAACAAAAAGTTTCCTGTACTGGAGCTTCAGAGATGCCTGCATTTCAGTCATGTATGAAACCTAAGAGCACAGAGCAGCACTTAGGAGGTTTGTATGGCGAAGCCTGAAGTGGCACATGTCATTTCCATTCATTTTCCATTGCAGAAAAGTAATCTCATGGTCAGAACTCCCTTCAAGGGAAGCTAGCAAAGATCACATAGTTTTATGTCCAGGTCGAAAGCAAACAGCAATCTCTGTTCCATTTTCAAAGAATCCACTTTGAACAAAACCAGTCAACCAGGACATATCTACATTAATAAAAGAGAAACATGGTAATTGGCGTATGACCACTACCCTTCTCATTGGCTAATCAGCGAGATATGCATATTAACTGGCAGCCAAGATGGCGGCGGGCAGCCAGGCAGCTGATGCGAACAGGGAGGCTTGCTTGCTTCAGAGACGGAGGACTCCAACGTTCCCCGCCTGACTTGCAGGCCTCTCAGCTGCAACTCTTAGTAACTATGTTGCAAATATAGAAGCTAAAAAAACCCCAGAAACCTGCTTTACTCAGCGGGGCTTCAGCCAGCCAGACCACAACACTGTATCAAATACAGACGGTAAACAAAGGCCAGAAACCTGTTTTCAGCAGCCAAGACCTCAGAGCTAAAGCTGGCCCAGAATAAAAAAGAAAAAAG
>NW_006286590.1:3020-7935 GCF_000327345.1 Myotis davidii
TCGTTATCTCCTGAGGGGTCCCAGACTGCGAGAGGGCACAGGCCGGGCTGAGGGACCCCCCCCCCTTCCCCCGGGGGCACAAATTTTTGTGCACCGGGCCTCTAGTATTAACATAATAACTACTTCCGTCCATTTAATATTTTCATAGGGCCCACATAACACCACCCTTCCAAGGTTGTGTGAGTTCAATAAATGTGGTCGATGGTATACTCTTTGATTAAAGGACAGGTAAATACACAAATTACAAGAATGGGCTGCATATCTATTATTTTTATTTAATTTCTCAGCAAAGATAAATTCAGGAGATGCTTTGCAGCGCAGGCACAAGGCAGTGGCCCCAACTCAACGCCAGAAAGCATGGAAGGCCTCTTCTTCAGAGAGTTTTGCCTCCATCTCTTCTAAAGACAAGAAAAATGATGCTGGTAAGAAGGGAGTATTGAGTAGGATGCAAAGGGAGGTGGGCTCTAGACAGAACCCATGGTTGAGCTGAGTGTTTCTCCCATTAACTGACAACAAGCTGCCCAGTAGAAACAGATACTACAGTGATTCAGCATTTTCTTAGTACATTGATGGCGAACCTATTTCACACCTGTCAGAGATGACAAATGACCTCATTTTTTTGGGTTGATTTTTCTTTGTTAAATGAAACTTCAATATATAAAATAAATATTAAATATATAACTCTTTGTTTTACTATGGTTTCAAATATCAAAAAATTTCTACATGTGACATGGCACTAGACTTAATTAAGGTTTTTCAAAATGCTAACAGGCTGAGCTCAAAAGGTTCACCATTACTGCCTTAGTAGGATCAGCAGTGGAAGCAGTGAAAACACCGAAAACAGCTGGAGGGAGCCCAAGGAGATCAGTGGAGAACAGTGTTCTATTGGAGGAAATAATGATAGAGGGCCTAAGGGGAGGAGAGTTTTATCAGAGAAACATGGAAGAACATGTTCCTATGAGCTGGCCAAGCACAGGTCACATTACCAGGATCCTGTGAAGCACTAAGAACTTAACACAGGCCCAACGTTGTAGGATCCTCAAGAACTGAACTTGAGGTAGAGAGCAGAGATTCCCAGGCAAAGTCACGATCAGATCCATATCTGTACATAGCCAGAGTTTCTCATTCACATTCACCCCGTATGAAACCCCTTTGCTGTCACTGTCCCCATCATTCATTCTCTTACAACATTCCACTTGCATCTAAATTCACCATGCTCGATTTTTGACCATGCCTTGCAAACCATTATAATTTCTCTGACTCCTAAGATGCTAGATTAGTATCCTTGTTTTTAAATTTTATGGCAATACAAGGGCACAATAGATACTTTGTGTCTAGCTCCTTTCACTAATTAATATATTTGTGGAATTCATCCATGTTGTGTATGACATTATTTTTTTTTCCTTTTTGGTAACTGTATATCATTGCACGAATATTATATTTCCATTGACTATAATTATCTGGTCATTAGGGTTGCTTCCAGTCTGAGCTGCTTGAAAAGTGATATTGTGGGTAATATATTGCATGTATTTTTCACTATGGATACATTTCTGTTTGGCGAATGCTTAAGAGTTAGATTGCTAGGGCTTAGTTCCCATATTCTATCTTAATCCCTTCAGAACTCAATCTTTCATACATTTCATTTCTAATGTTACACATCCTCCTCTGAACTCTACCATTTTTTTCAAAGCACAGGTATTTTTTATTTTATGTAACTTCATTTCCACATACCCTTTAATTATTCCCTCACATTTTGCAAATACACTAACTGCTCTAGTCTCAAAGAGTATATTCTCAGTAATAACAGGCCTTATCTAAACAACATAATATATAAAGCACATAAATACATCATTATTGGTAATACATTTTACATACATAAATGTGTGCTGAACTAACATTCGACAGAAAGCACACATAACCTTGATCTTTTCAGTCACACCAAGTTCATCCCATATTCACATTAGCAAATACCAAATCAACCTCACATGAAACCTTAACCCAGTTTTAACCAACACATTATCCATTTAATCAGCAAGCACATTACATTCAAATAACACTTTGATACCCTATCCCACTGATATTCACAAAACACACCATTTAGTAAGTTTATTTATAGTTTGGAGTTAATGGAATTTTAAATGTAAAACTCATACTTCTATGAGAAGAAGTGTCATGTGTAGCAACGATGCCTCACATGTCATGTCCACTCAACATGTACTTTTTGAATGGACACAGACCCCAGTAAATGCCTCATCTCAATGTTCTATTTTATTCCATTGCCCAGGAGGACGCATCAGCCAAGACAATGTGCCTCAGCCCGTCACCAGTGGAAGCCCCAGCCTGCATTCAGGCTGCAGGAGAAAAGACTGCATTCTCACAACATCCTATCGGTGTCTCCACCCCATCCAAGCGTATCCGCCTTGATGAGGATGGTAAGGAATAAACAAAGGTTGGATCTGAGCTTGGTCATGAGCTGTAGCTCAATTCCTCAGCCTGCTCTCTATTAGTTCACTTTCCCCTCAAAAACAGGAAAGGCCTTTATAGCAGAAGGACTAAGACTGAGGCTTCTGTGGAGGGACAGGTAGAGAGTGTGCCTTGCAGAACTGGGCAAAGTCCTGCAGCACAAATCCCCAACATACAGCATTGGGGCAGCTGTGCCTGAGGTAGAGCACAGTGCTGACATGTATATGAGAGTTTCCTCAGAACCTTCCCCTCAGATGAGCACAAAATCAGATCCTCACACAGTCACACGTCTGTCCTCCTCCATACCAGGTAATGCTCTTATGTCCTTCTTTTCCCTTGTTCTCTCTTGTGCACAGGCCTTTCTTCTTCATCTGTGTTTCCCATTCTCTAGCAGCATTACCTAGATGCACTCTTACCCTCATTCCTTCACACAATCATTTCCAGACTCACATATTTACACACTGGTTCCATAAGTAATCTACTTCCCCTCACACAGATAACCTTTTTAGGTCAAACTGTAGAAAACCCACATGCCCTGAAGGAAATGAACTTTCATGTGTTTTGTCCCTACTAATCATATGTCACTTCATCCACCAGGCCATAAGACCTTCATAGAGCTGAACATTCTCAAAGCACATAACACACTCAGTCTCACATTAAAACAGGTGCCATTCCTACACTGTTTATATGTGCTGCCAAACTACATAACAAGCATGCATTCACCTATTTGCCATTCTCTTTTAGCAACACAGAAACATTTCCAAGTTATGACCAAGGATATACATACAACTGTACAAGAACATGCTACACAACCCATATCCTCATTCTGATATACTTATACCATGTAAACACGTCAGATATAGCACACCATGTACAGAATTCTGAAATATCATATATATGATATAATAGACCTCCTCTGACTATTCACATACCTACATTCCTTCCCCTGCACCTAATAATAACGAGCCCTTTATGTCCCCAGTACATGGGACAGATGTAAGGCCCATGAAAATTTACTATATGCATGTACAACTTAAAAGAGGTGTGGCCATATTATACCATACAAAGGAAGGGTGGGAGTCCCCCTCAAAAAAAAATCAAAATGGAAGAAATGACCTACATTGGAAAGGTCTGTAAAAATGTCCCCGTCTATCACATGTCTGAGAAGAAACACCTAATTGCCCATGAGCCCATGTTAGACAGCGGAGCCCAGGAGAACAGGGAGGAGGCTCACAGTCCAGCACAGCCTCCAGCACTGGGCGGGTATCCCAGCGATAAGACGCCTGAGTTGCTGGTGGCCCTGGACAGTGGGTTCAGGTCCATGGCCTGCTGCAGGGTCTTCCCAAGCTTAGCAATCCTTCAGGACCATGTAGAATATGCGGTCAGGGAGGGCTTCAGCTGCCATGTTTTCCATAATGCCATGGCTCATCTAAAGTTCAAAGCACGTAAAAGGAGGAAGAAGGAGAAAAAAGAGAAGGCACTCTTTAGACGCTAAATGACAAACATTTTACCATGAAGACAACCTTGTACAACTAAAGAGACTGTTTTTCAGCCCCTAAAAGAGAGGATGTGAAGCTTAGACTCCACTGAGAAGGCTCATTCCCTTCAAGCAGACATAGTGTCCAAACTGTATACTCATATCTACCACCACCATCTCTACACCCTACCACCTATCTCAGCAGACAGCCCCTTTTAATACCATCCACCATTTTCCTAAGGGACAAGAAGTCAAACCACACCATTCCAGATACTGCCTTTCCTCTCTCCAACTTTATTATATACCATCCATGAAAACATTCTTAATGAAAAAGACTGCAAACACTACACTAACTTGATAGTACAGATTGTAATTCTTCTACCCTGTATTCGCCCCCACCCCCACATTTCTATACAATTGGTCTTTGTTAACAAATGTACAAATTTACATATTTTTCTATATCCCTTTTTCCAATATCTTCCTCTAATGTATTCAGTTGCACCATTATTTGGCTGGAAGATAGACAATGTGGAAGTATAAAAACGTACTGCATGGATGAAAGCAAAAGCAATTATAATCCACCTATAAACTTCTATGAACTTGTGGAAACACAGGTGCATATACACCACTTGTACATATGTATCCATGGGGAAGGATGAGCTCACAATGAACAATTACAAGATACTCTAATATTTAGATTAATGTGTATATATACAGGTTTCTAAAATGTCATAGTGCATATTTAAGTTTAATAACTGTAGAAGGGTGACAGATACCAACAGTTGAAAAACACAATTTCCATTTTTATTTTCATGCATGTCATTTATACTTATTTGACTTTGTATATTTTTAACTACCAATGTCAATTTTTCTCGGCCATCTTCAGAGAATATGAAACAAAAATTAAAATTCAAAAAGTATTATTTATAATTCCAAATACTATACGGGAAAATGGAAAATAACATAGATCCAATT
>NW_006286590.1:8298-10278 GCF_000327345.1 Myotis davidii
TAAGTTCTTGATTTTTTTCCTCAATTAGCCTAAGCCATTTCCTACAGTTTGGAACATAAAGTTCTTTAATTAATGCAAGTTCACTTCAACAAAATAACTTCTTCCATTTTAATTGCTGAAATGATATAACCTAGAAAGGAAGAACACATTATATTCCTCTGACTTTATATTGAAAGAGTAAGGGGTGTACTGGTAGTCAGTACGTACACTATGTCCTTGATTAATTAAGAAAGTGCATTTGCAGATCTAGAGCCAGCATTTTTATGCACCTCTACCACCTCCATCTCTACAATCATCCCAGCAATATGAGCAGACGGTTCCTTTTAATACCACGTAGCACTTCCCTGAGGAAGAACAAGGCAGACAACACATCCCAGATACTGCCTTACCCTGTATCCAACTTACTATACCCCCTACAAATGCCAGCCATGAATACTTGGATGATGCCAAGGACTTTATAAACACTTTAGAATTTTTAGAATAGAAACTGCAATGCCCCTCCCTTCCACTCAGCCCTAACATTTCTATGAATGTGTACTTTGTTAAGATCGCATGTACTGGAGCCTAGAACGTCATTGCAAAGTAATATATATTGATCTGTTCCACCAGCAATTTTGTTAAATGGGAAAAGCAAAATTTCTTACATGCTACCAATTCCATTGTTGCATTTATTATTTGTTCTTATTTTCTATATGATGTCTAATAAGTATTATCTGTATATATTATACCGTTATTTACCCCACGTTCTAAAAAAATAATGTATATATATCCTGTTGATATTCAAAATCCTCTCTCTGCTTGTCATCATGTTATGCCTCATTCCGGTATACCTAATACTAAGTACACTATAAAACACTTTTTAAAAAGTCTAGTACTCTCTACAGTGTCTACCCAAGAATGATTAAAGTACCTAAAATGATGTTTTGTATAAGGATATCTTTAGTTTTCTACAGTGCATTGAGTGCACTCTAAACACATTTTCCCGTATTATTGAGTTGGCCTTTGTTTTAAATTCGTAGTGATTTTATATTGTATAATTTTTATTTATTCATAGTATAGTAATGTTTTGAAAGTTTTCTCTTGAAGATACCATATGATCTCACTCATTTGTGGAATATAGTGAACAACATAGACTGAAGAATGTGTACAGATCCAGAGACAGAGAAGCAGCAATCAGACTGTCAAACCTCAGAGGGAAAGTAGGGGAGGGTGCGGGTAAAGGGGAGAGATCAACCAAAGGACTTGCATGCGTGCATATAAGCCCAACCAATGGACACAGACAACAGGGGGATGAGAGCATGAGTGGGGGGGGAGGATTACGGGTTAAGGGGGGATGAAGACATGATTACATATGATTACACATATGTAATACCTTAACCAATAAAGAAATTAAAGATTAAATATTAAAAAAGAACAATGCTGGTAATTAAAAAGAAACAATTACTAAAATGTCTCACATTTCTGTATGCAATTCTTTTTATTAAAAAGTCTTGCGGAAATAAAAAAAAATCAAACAATAACATTTTTCCAAAGAATAAACCATTTCAGAACGTGGTGGAATATTCTATATTACTCATGCAGAGAAGCCTACAACTTAAAACTTTTCTTGTTTAAAACATATAGATCTATAACTCAACGTTTCTTCAATGAATATTATAAAGAGCTTACATCTATATGAACAATGTGAAGTGAACAACTGCATTTCACAAGTTGAGAACAAATATATTGACATACTGAGAAGTTACCATTTGATTCATAATTTGGGTTATGAACTACATTCTGTAACTTATTGGAAGGTTTAACACAAATTATGAAGTGATCCCTTTCATTTGTCTCATTATTGCTTATATATGATATATTTCCTAGCAGCAGAGCAAATTGAGTCAAGTGTGATTAAAGCAGATACTACTCCCCTGGCCTGCCAGAAAAACTTATTTTCATCCTAAAACACAACTCAAATATGACCTCCTCAGTGTTCAC
>NW_006286590.1:10359-11708 GCF_000327345.1 Myotis davidii
CAGTGGACACAGACAACAGGGGGATGAGAGCATGAGTGGGGGGGGAGGATTACGGGTTAAGGGGGGATGAAGACATGATTACATATGATTACACATATGTAATACCTTAACCAATAAAGAAATTAAAGATTAAATATTAAAAAAGAACAATGCTGGTAATTAAAAAGAAACAATTATTAAAATGTCTCACTTGCATTTCTGTATGGAATTCTTTTTATTAAAAAGTCTTGCGGAAATAAAAAAAAATCAAACAATAACATTTTCCCAAAGAATAAACCATTTCAGAACGTGGTGGAATATTTTATATTACTCATGCAGAGAAGCCTACAACTTAAAACTTATTTTCTTGTTTAAAACATATAGATCTATAACTCAAAGTTTTTTCAATGAATATTATAAAGAGCTACATCTATATGAACAATGAGAAGTGAACAACTGAATTTCACAAATTGAGAATATATTGACATAATGAGAAGTTACAATTTGACTCATAACTTGGTTTATGAACTACATTCTGTAACTTATTAGAAGGGTTTAACACAAATTATGAGTTGATCCCTTTCATTTGTCTCATTATTGCTATATATAATATATTTCCCAGTGGCAGAGCAAACTGAGTCAAGTGTGATTAAAGCAGATACTACTCCCCCCCTCCTCTGGCCTGCCAGGCAAACTTATTTTCATCCTAAAAGACAACTCAAATATGACCTCCTCAGTGAAGATTTCTGGGATTTTTTTTTCTTGCATACTCCATCTGTGCTTCAAGAACATTAGTACATAGATCTGCACTTGCTGCATATTCTGGTGGTTTGCTTGCTGTTCTGTGCTCCTTGAGAGCACCTCTGCATCCAGCAATCTCTATGAAATGCTTGTGAAATGAGTAGGGAGAAAAGTGAATAATATATTTTGCTGTTTTTGATCTGACAAATAAATATTAAAGATCTGAGATTCTCCAAACCTCATTAATGGTTTTCTGATTGCAAAGACTCTTTCTGAATGAATAGTAACTGAAAGTGACTTCTTAAGAACTCTCCATCACACAGATTGTTCCTATATATCATTCAGATTTTTCACTATTGATTTAAATGTATCATTTATTATAAAACATTAGAGGCCCAGTGCACAAAAATTTGTGCACGTGGGGGGAAGAGGGTGTCCCTCAGCCCGGCCTGTGCCCTCTTGCAGTCTGGGACCCCTTGGGAGATAACGAACTGCTGGCTTAGGCCTGCTCCCGGGTGGCAGAGGGCAGGCCCAATCCCTAGGTGCAGCCCTTGGTCTGGCTCAGAGCAGGGCCGATTGGGGTGTTGGGGCACCGCCCCCTGTCATGCACAGAGCAGGGCGGATTGGGA
>NW_006286590.1:11724-12352 GCF_000327345.1 Myotis davidii
GGTAGGGTTGATTGAGGGGTTGGGGCACCGCCCCCTGTCACATTCAAGGCAGGGTCAATGGGGAGGTTTCAGCGCCACCCGGTCACACACAGAGAAGGGCCAATCAGGGGATTGGGGCGCTGCCCCCTGTCACTCACTGAGCAGGGCCAATCAGGGGGGTTGGAGCTCCACACCCTGTCACACACAGAGCAAGGCTGATCAGGGGGTTGGGGCGCCGCACAATGTCACACACAGAGCCGCAAAACGATCAGGGAATTGGGGAGCTCCACCCTATCAGGCAGGGCCAATCAGGGGATTGGGGCACTGCCCCTGTCACTCACTGAGCAGGGCCAATCAGGGGGGTTGGAGCTCCACACCCTGTCACACACAGAGCAGGGCTGATCAGAGGTTTGGGGCGCCTTCCCCTGTCACGAAGAGAGCAGGGTGGATTGGGAGGTTGTGGCCCCGAAACTGTCACACACTGAGCCACAGGGCAATTGGGGTGTTTGGGCGCTGCCCCCTGTCACGCTGATCCTGGTGCCAGGAGGCCTCACGGCTCCATTGATCCCGGTGCTGGGAGGCATATTACCCTTTTACTATATAGGATAGAGGCCTCTTGCACGGGTGGGGGCTAGCTGGTTTGCCCTGG
>NW_006286590.1:12925-15560 GCF_000327345.1 Myotis davidii
TAAAGGAAGAGAGAAGTAGAGCGAGATAGAAAGATCAATGATGAGAGAGAATCTTCTATTGGCTGCCTCCTGCACACCCCACACTGGGGATCAAGACCTCACCCAGGCATGTGCCCTGATCAGGAATCAAACCATGACATCCTAGTTCATGGGTAGATGCTCTACCACTGAGCAACACGCAACCTGATGAACTTGGCTTCTCTCTAAGAAAGAGTCCCACTTGCCCACAGGCTTTGCCCAATGCTTTACTCAGAACTCAATAATTGTTCCTTGTTATTCATTTATATAAATGGGCTATATATTTAGCATCCAGAAAAATCAGACAATATTGTTTGAAAAGAAATCATTTGTACAAGAACCTAACTTTCTTAAGAATATATATATAGACACACTCACACACACACACACACACACACACACACACACACACACACTTCCTGACTTACAGTAGGATTACAAATCAAGTTAAAAAGAAGTCATATTAAGAATGCATTGAATACTACAAATGGTAGTATCAATTTTTTACCCCTCTAATCACATGCATCACCACAGAGTATCATACCATAGACTGCCAGCTGGGGAAAATTTCAAAATTCAAAATTTGGAGTATGGTTTCTACACCATAGTAAAGTTAAAATATTATATCTTAAAATTCTAAGTCATGCCCTAGTTTGTTTGTCTCAGTGGATAGAGTGTCGACCTGCAAACTGAGGGTCCTAGGTTCGATTCCAGTCAAGGGCTTATGCCCAGGTTGTGGGCTTGATCCCCAATAGGGGCCAGGCAGGACACAGCCAATCAATGATTCTCTCTCATCATTGATGTTTCTATCTCTCTTTTCCTCTACCTTCCACTCTGAAATCAAAAATATATATATACATATCTTACCTAACAATAGACAAATATGTAAATTGACCAACCTCCATTATGCTCACCAGCCAATCAAGAGAGTATGCAAATTAACCTGACAAATATGGCGGATAATTTGCATACATAGGCATGAAGTGGCGGAGAGAAGACTGAAGGCTCTGGCCCACTGGAGCAGTGAAGACTGAAGGGAAGGCCTATTGCATGAATCTCTTAGTGCAATAGGCTTCAAAAATGTCCGTATATATACACATATGTATACATGAAAAGAAAGGGTTAAAATTCTTTTCTCTTTATTTGCTTTGATTACTTAAGAAATGTAAGAATGTTTTCTTCTAATGAAGGTGTATATGAGATAAGGTTTACAGAGAGAGTTGCTTGTTTCTAATGGGAGTTATGTAATGTTAGCTCCCTGACTAAATTGCTGGTAAGAAACAGCTTGTGTATTAAATCTTCACTTAAATATTGAGGTCAAAATCTCCCTAGAGTTCTTCTGGATAAATTTCACTAGGTCCTGTGACTATATTTAGACTTAGCAGCTACTGGGAATTTACAGTGGAGCACGAAAACCATTGTACTCTTTAAGGTGCCTGAGCTACATAACATTTTGCAGTTAAAAAAATGAGAGTGTTGGAGAAACCAAGATGGTGGCATAGGTAAACACCGGAAATTGCTGCCTCCCACAACAACTTCAAAAATACAACAAAAAGACAAAAGGGACATCATCCAGAACTACAGGAAGGCTAGCTGAGTGGAAATTCTACAACTAGAAGGAAAGAGAAAAGCACAATGAGACTCAGAGGAGCTGCGGAAGTAAAGTGTAGAGGTACGGAGGCTCAAGCATGAGTGGAAAGGGGCTGGCACCTGCGGATGTGGCTGTCTTTTTTAATCTGGAGGGAGTCACAAGCTCCTGACTGCTCTGAACTCCAGTTCCCGGAAGTCTCTGGGGACCCAGGACTCATATGGGGAGAAACTGGACTGTCTGGCAGTGGGCAGAACTCAGAACTTGAGGGCAGCATTCCCTAAAGAGGTACTTGCAGCAATTACCAGGACACTGAGACATGCAACCCCTTAGGGCAGGGCTGAGGATCAGCCATAGCTGCTTGCTCTGCCCTGTTGATTCCCTGAGACCTCGCCCCACCCAGGCTGCAGCAGAGGCTTTTACATATGAATGCCCTGGCACTTTGCAATCTGAAAATCACCTAAAAAATTGCAGCTGGGCCAGGCAGACCCAGAACTTCAAAGAGAAGGCCCAAGGCCCTACAGCAGCTTGCATTGCATCATAGCTGGGCCTCTTATGGGCACCTCCAAACTCCAAACAAGGAAGGGGAATTTGCACATCTCTTCATAGCTCCTGCTGGGTATCGTCAGGCAGAGGCTAAATTAGCACCTCCTTAGGTCCAAGAGCCAGTGTACCCAGTGGTCAGAATGGGACCATCCAGATTACAACTCCTCAGATCCATAAAGGAAAAACTCAGGGGGCAGACTCAGTGAGCACCAAAGCCCCACTGAAGCAAGTCTTGCCCCAGAAGGGTGTCTTCAGCACAGAAGTTCTCCCACTGCAGACACATTTGATTCTCACTGCCAATTGGCCTGGAGGTCAATTCCTCCCAGTGATACCTAGAACAATCAAGGCTTAACTACAACAAGACTGTGCACAAAGACCATAAGGGGGTGCACCAAGAGTGTCCTCCTCAGGTAATTGGGGAGGCTGAACCACTGGGCCCTAGAGGACACTTAGCACAGAAAACCACTTTATCCACACAGGGAA
>NW_006286590.1:15959-17248 GCF_000327345.1 Myotis davidii
TGGCAAAAGACAAAGAGAGAATCCTAAAAGCAGCAAGAGAAAGACAGTTTTTTACCTACACGGGAGTACCCATACAACTGCTAGCTGATTTCTCAAAAGAAACTATGCAGGCCAGAAGAGAGTGGCAAGAAATATTCAAAGTGTTGAATGCCAAGAACCTACAACCAAGATTACTTTATCCAGCAAAGCTATCATTCAGAATTGAAGGTCAGATAAAGAGCTTCACAGATAAGAAAATGCTAAAGGAGTTCATCACCACCAAACTAGCATTATATATAATACTGAAAGGTATTCTTTAAGAAGATCAGAAGAAGATAAAGATAAAGATAATAATTATGAACAGCAAATATATATCTATCAACAAGCAAATCTAAAAATCAAGTGAATAAAAAATATGATGAACAGAGTAAAAAGGTGAATATAATAGAACCAGGGACATGGAAAGGGAGCAGACTGACAATTCTTGGTGGGAAAGGGGTGTGGGGGTGCAGGAAGAGACTGGAAAAAATTGTATACCTACGGATGAGGACAGTGGGAGGGGTAAGAGCAGATGGTGGAGTGGGAACTGGGTAGAGGAGAGCTATGGGGCGGGGGTGGGGGGAGGAACAACTGTAATAATCTGAACAATAAAGATTTAATTTAAAAAAATGACATTTTGCCAAGTTCAAACATAGAGGTGACCCTTAAATTCAAAACCAAAATGTGAAGGATGAAGTCTAGTAATTGCTTTAGTATTTTTTACAAAGATTTTACTATTGCTAACTGACTTATTATACACGAATTACAAGAATGTTCCGTACATCTATTATTTGTATTTAATTTCTCAGGCCTAAGATTTCTATGAAAGTGTACTTTGTTAAGATCGCATGTACTGGAGCCTAGAACGTCATTGCAAAGCAATATATATTGATCTGTTCCACCAGCAATTTTGTTAAATGGGCAAAGCAAATAAAATTTCTTACATGCTACCAATTCCATTGTTGGCATTTACTATTTGTTCTTATTTTCTATATGATGTCTAATAAGTATTATCTGTATATATTATACCAAGTTATTTACCCCACGTTCTAAAAAAAAATGATGTATATATATCCTATTTAGATTAAAAATCCTCTCTCTGCTTGTCATCATTTTATTCCTCATTCCAGTATACCTAATATTAAGTACACTATAAAACACTTTTTAAAAAGTCTAGTACTCTCTACAGTGTCTACCCAAGAATGATTAAAGTACCTAAAATGATGTTTTGTATAAGGATATCTTTAGTTTTCTACAGTGCATTTATTTCA
>NW_006286590.1:18252-23235 GCF_000327345.1 Myotis davidii
TAAAGGAAGAGAGAAGTAGAGCGAGATAGAAAGATCAATGATGAGAGAGAATCTTCTATTGGCTGCCTCCTGCACACCCCACACTGGGGATCAAGACCTCACCCAGGCATGTGCCCTGATCAGGAATCAAACCATGACATCCTAGTTCATGGGTAGATGCTCTACCACTGAGCAACACGCAACCTGATGAACTTGGCTTCTCTCTAAGAAAGAGTCCCACTTGCCCACAGGCTTTGCCCAATGCTTTACCCAGAACTCAATAATTGTTCCTTGTTATTCATTTACATAAATGGGCTATATATTTAGCATCCAGAAAAATCAGACAATATTGTTTGAAAAGAAATCATTTGTACAAGAACCTAACTCTCTTAAGAATATAAATATAGACAAACACACACACACACACACACACACACACACACTTCCTGACTTACAATAGGATTACAAATCAAGTTAAAAAGAAGTCATATTAAAAATGCATTGAATACTACAAGCTATAGAATCAATTGTTTACCCCTTTAATCACATGCATCACCACAGAGTATCATACCACAGACTGCCAGCCCAGGAAAAGTTCAAAATTCAAAATTTGGAGTTTGGTTTCTACACCATAATAAAGATAAAAAATTATCTCTTAAAATTGTAAGTTATGCCCTAGCTCATTTGCCTCAGTTGATAGAGTGTAGGCCTGCGAACTGAAGGGTCCTGGGTTCGACTCTGGTCAAGGGCACATGCCCAGGTTGTGGGCTTGATCCCTAGTAGGGGGCATGCAGGAGGCAGCCAATCAATGATTCTCTCTCATCATTGATGTTTCTATCTCTCTTTTCCTCTCCCTTCAACTCTGAAATCAATAATATATATATATACATATCTTACATAATAGTAGAAAAGCATGTAAATTGACCTTCCCTCTGCTACACTCACCAGCCAATCAGGGGAGTATGAAAATTAACCCGACAAAGATGGCTGATAATTTGCATACATAGGCACCAAGTGGAGGAGTGAAGACTGAAGGCTCTGGCCAGCCGGAGCAGCAAAGAGTGAAGGGAAGGCCTATTGCACAAATCTCTTAGTGAAAAAGGCCTCAAGTGTGTGTGTGTGTGTGTGTGTGTGTGTGTGTGTGTGTGTACACATTTAAAAAATTGTAAGTCATGAACTGTCTGTACATATACACATACATATACATTAAAATAAAGGGTTAAAATTGTTTTCTCTTTATTTGCTTTGATTACTTAAGAAATGTAGGAATGTTTTCTTCTAATGAAGGTGTATATGAAATAAGGTTTAGAGAGAGAGTTTGTTTCTAATGGGAGTTATGTCCTGTTAGCTCCCTGACTAAATTGCTGGTAAGAAACAACTTGTGTATTAAATCTTCACTGAAATATTGAGGTCAAAATCTTCCTAGACTTCCTCTGGATAAACTTCACTAAGTCCTGTGACTATATTTAGACTTAGCAGCTATTGGGAATTTACAGTGGAGCATGAAATGCATTATACTGTTTAAGATGCCTGTTGTACATAACATTTTGCAGTTAAAAAATGACATTTTGTCAGGTCCAAACATAGAGGTGACCCTTAATTTGAAAAACAAATTGAGGAGGATTAAGTCTAGTAATTGCTTTGATATTTTTTTACAAAGATTTTACTATTGCCAACTGACTTATTCTAAATGACACAACACTAAGATGAGGGGTGGTATAATATAATACCAGGAAAATATAGCGTAGAGTACATTTCTCCAAAACCAAAATATAAAGACTATAATCTCTGAAGGCTTTTAAAAAAATGAACAAAGTAAAACATAGTGTTAGTCATGAAAAAATAAAAGATCCTTTTATTTCATCAATAGGCGTAGAAACAGAAGATCAGACTGTAAGGATTCGTAGAAAGAATGCAATACCACCCTCAATTTACAGGTAAGAACACTGAGGACAAGGAAAAGGAAGAATATCACCAAGAGCATAGCACAGAAATTAAAGAGCAAAATTTTCAGACAGCTGCAATACCTGGCTTAGGTATTGGCACAGTGTAGGCCTCCAAAACACTTTCATTCTCTTATTGCTTCCCTTCACCTGTTCACTGCTGTGAAGGGTGTTGTCACACAGTGATTGAGAAGAGTGGGATCTCACAAGCCAGACTTCCTGGGAATGTAATTAGTGTTCTGTCCCCAGGAAAAGGGAAACCTGTCCGTGCCTTGGATTCCTCATGTGTAAATAAATTGTAAGTCATGACTTTTATTATAGTGTTACTGGAAAATTAAGTTAATAAACACAAAAATGCTTAGAAAGAATACCTGGCACACATAAAATGCTAATGAAGTTTACCTATTAATGTTATAATAGTAACTAGAGGCCTGGTGTATGACATTTGTGCATGGGGGGGGGCGTCCCTCAGCTCAGGCTGTTCCCTCTCACATACTGGGAGCCCTCAGAGGATGTCCTACTGATGGCTTAGGCCTTCTCCCTGTTCCCCTTGGGGATCAGGCCTAAGCTGCAGTCTGGCCTCCCATTGTGGGAGGTGACCGGGCTAATCAGGGGAAGGCACCAGTCCTGTCACCCTGCTGCTGCAGCCACTGCCAGTCACCGCAGCCACCAAGGTGTTTTCATCAACACACACTCCAGTCCCTTCACCATGAAAAACTGACAAGTTTCTTTAGGTATTTTCAAGATGTGTCTTTCATAGGATATGACATTTCTTCATTTTTTTTTATACTCACCTGAGGAAATGTTTCCATTGATTTTTAGAGAGTGGAAGAGAAAAGGAAAGACAGGGAGAAACATCAAAGTGAGAGGAAAACTTTGATTGGTTGCCTCCTGCATGAGCCCTGACCTGGGCCCCAGCCAGGGAGGAGCCTGCAACCTAGGTACATGCCCTTGGTCAGAATTGAACCCAGACCCTGCGGTTGGCAGGCCGAGGCATTATCCACTAAGCCAAACCGGCTAGGGCAGGATATGACATTTCTTAGCCCTCCAGCAGCGGACCTTCATTTTTTTTCTCCAGGAGTGAGGTGCAAAAACCTAGATCACCTTTTTGTATTCTTATTACCCAAGTTTTTTTATACTCACCTGAGGAAATGTTTCCATTGATTTTTAGAGAGTAGAAGAGAAAAGGAAAGACAGGGAGAAACATCAAAGTGAGAGGCAAACTTTGATTGGTTGCCTCCTGCATGAGCCCTGACCTGGGCCCCAGCCAGGGAGGAGCCTGCAACCTAGGTACATGCTCTTGGTCAGAATTGAACCCAGACCCTGCGGTTGGCAGGCCGAGGCATTATCCACTAAGCCAAACCGGCTAGGGCAGGATATGACATTTCTTAGCCCTCCAGCAGCGGACCTTCATTTTTTTTCTCCAGGAGTGAGGTGCAAAAACCTAGATCACCTTTTTGTATTCTTATTACCCAAGTTACTAAGAATATTACCCCTGGCATATTGGGAGCTTAGCCAATGAGTGGTCAGAAAAAGTGTTTCCTCTATAGTTCACACTGATCCTCGGCTCAGCCCCTGTCCAGGCCTAAAGCCTCAGGCCCTTGGCAGGGGACCCCCAGCATCCTCCATTCACCGACTCCGCCCCTGCCCATGCCTTAAGCCTCTGGCCCAGGCTTTAGGCTTATGCAGGGGACCCCTTGGCTCTGATCACAAGCTTGGCCCTGCCCAGGAGCCCCGGGGCTCAGGCCCTTCCTAGGCTGCTCAGGGCCCACACGGCGCCTATCTGGAGTGACTTGCGTGCCTATGATGTTCTCAGAACCCAGGCTGCTGGGCACCTATGTATGCAAATTAACCGCCATCTTTGTTGGGTTAATTTGCATACTCATGCAATTGGCTGGTGGGCGTAGTAGAGTGACACCAATTTGCATGTTTGTTTATTATTATTGTAGATGATTATTATGATGTACCACCTTGATATTTACCTATTTGCATAGTGGCCAGTACCCTTTTTTGTGGCCTTGTTTCTCACACTGAAATAAATTTCAAAAGTATTTATCAGTTTCCTCTTAGCAAAACATACGAAAGATATAATCTAAGTTGTCAACTTGCAATAAAAACCTGAAGATGTTCTGATAAATTAATTAATCCAATATTTTTAGTTGCTAATTGTCTAATATATTTCACTTACAAGATACATTTTCATTTTAAGATTTATTTTAATTATTTATAGTTAGAGAAATGTATAGAGAAATACAGGATACTATGTAGTATCAATAAATCTATATTTTGATATATTTTAGGATCTTGCTTTTTCCATTTTCAAGTAAAACTAAGTATTACAAATAGAAAATTAACAACTTTAACTAAAGATTCTGATACAAGAATTCTGCCCAAATATAGCAATATTTGACCAATCTCTAGATTATAAAAATGATATTCAATAGAATTAAACTAACAGGTTTATAAAAAAAATCCTTAATTGGGGGCACAAAATTGACCCAAAAGTCTTTTGGTATACTTTGTATATTTTCATAAATGTATGTGTGTATGTGTGTGTGTGTGTGTGTGTGTGTGTGTAGTCAAACACTATTTTCATGTATAGTCAAACACATGCAAAAGGAAAAGGAACAGAGCTAATTCATTCTGGGGAGTTAACTTTAAAACAAATCTATTTTTCTATGTATAAGAATATGAAAGTTCATAATGTTTACATTTTAATGGCTCTTTCATTGAAATTCTTTTTCAGAAAGTCTCATTGTCTCTGAAGGCAGTAGGGGAACAACTGTGTTATAAATCCATGGACACAGACAATAGTGTGGTTAAGGTGTGGACAGGGTGGGAATTGGGTAAAAGGGCCCATTCAGGGGTGAAAAAAGGAGGAGGCCTGTAATACTCTCAACACTAAAGATAAGACAAAATAATATAAGATAGGATAATAAAATAAATAAATGAAATAATAAAATAATGAAAATCTAGGCTGCATTTCTAATCATTTCAGAGAGTCCACTTTTTCCTTATATTCTGTTTAAAATCTTTTCTTCATCTACAAAGAGCAAAGGGA
>NW_006286590.1:23276-26033 GCF_000327345.1 Myotis davidii
TGTCACAGGGGTTGCTTAAGACCATCCTGCATATCAGATATTTACATTATGATTCATAATAGTAGCAACATGACAGTTATTAAGTAGCATCGAAAATAATTTTATGGTTGGGGGTCACCACAACATGAGGAACTGTATTAAAGGGTCACAGCATTAGGAAGGTTGAGAACCACTGCACTAAAGGAACAAGGCGGAGTGGGTAAGAAACCAGGAGTTGCGCTCCACTGAGAGAGGTGTTCCTGGACAGGACTGCCCCTGAGCCAGTGGGAGAGTGCTGGCCCCAAATTTGATTCTTGTTATATGAGACCTTGACTGCATTGTGAAAAGCCAATTTATTAAAAAATAATAAGTTGAAAGAGCAAAGCAAGCAAGCAAACCTATGCACCTGGTTTATGAAGCACAGAGGGCTTTCAGCTCATCTGAAGAGCAGGCTGGGTGGGGGCATTATATCCCTCCTGGCTATGGGCTTCCACACTCCTCTGATGACTATGTTGGAGCAGATTAATTCTCAAGGCCCCTTTTTACCCTGTGGTGACCTTCCCAGAATTCATGAGAAGCACCTGCCAACTTTATCTTGCCCAGCCTGAGACTGCGGGCTTCTCTGCTTAGGGAGTAAGACTGCCTTTTTTTTCCCCCTTCCCCCTTTTCCTCCTCGGTTTCTGCATTCTTTCATTAGGGAGGTTTTTTAACATTTGCTCTTGTGTCCTCGGCCGGGGAAGATAATGGCTTGTTAGTTATAAGCTGGCTGCAGATTGCCCACACTGCTTGGCCTTGTTTTACTTTCTTATCTCAGTGTCCCTATTCCTCCTGCCCTGGGATCCTGTAGCAGAGGGAGCGCTGCTCAGCATGGGTCAGAGGGAACCAGCTGACTCTCTCTGTCTACCCAGGAGCTTGGGCCACATCTTCCCAGTGAAGGAGCATGTCCATTGTTCGCAGCTCAGCCAGAGAAGTTCTGAGCACTGGAAAGGCCTTACTGTGGTGCATGGGCACAAAAAAGGGGCCAGGGGCCTGCACCCAGCAGCGCCTTGGTGGGACCCTCCACATTCCTGGAAGGCATTGTGCTGAGCCCCAGGGAGAGACTAAATGGTTTGGCAGAGGGAAAGGATTATTCAACCTCCAGCGTGGGTTCAAGTGCCTCCCTTACCAGTGGAGGCCCCATCTTGTGGGGTTAGCAGTACACAAGGCACAGGGCCCATCAGAGCCAGAAGCAGGGAGTTTTTGGCCTGCACTGTGGAAAGCTGAGAGCTCTTGGCCCTGTGCTGCTGAGACCTGCCACATGGAGAGATCTGAATTTTTTGCAGGGCTGATTTTGTAACCCTCCTGCTACCCAGGGCCATGCATAGCCAGTGGGAGTGCCAGGGAGCCAGGCAGAGCTGAGGTGTTGCAACAGTATCTCCTGTGTGGGTTTCTGTTCAGGAGACAGGGCGTAGGCTGGGCCCTTCCGCAGCATTACAGGAAAACAGATCGAGCTCCCCGGCAGCCCTGGGGAAAAGAGGAAGGACCTGCCCCACTCCTACAGATTATAGCTCTGCCCCCAACACAAGTCTGCTTAAACCACCCCACCAGTCCCAGATACTCATGCAGAGCCAAGATCCATGGGGGAAGGGAGAGCACATCAGAGCTGAGACTTTAAGGAAAGAGACCCGAGGCAGAGCCAGCCTCTGTGCTTCAGGGGTCACGCCTGCTAGACTGTTTGGGACTTGCCCTGCTGAGTGTCAGCCTCATGGCTGAAAGCTGAAAGCCAGTACAGATAGTGACTGGCATTGATTACACCAATCAACCTACCGGGATGCCTGTGACCTGCACACCTAGGGACCTGTCTTGCACAACATCTGAACAAACTCCAGCAAGTGCCACAAACAATAGCTTCCAAGGCTGAAAATATTATTTTGTATGTAATCTCATTTTTTTTTAAGATTTCACTGTGTTTCTGCTTCTCTTTTTCCTCTCATATCCTTTTTTTCTCTCTTTTCTTTATTGAATCTATTTTTTTCTATTTGCTTTTTTATTTTAAATTTACTTTCTGTTTTTCTCTTTCTAGTTCATAAATTATTTTAATCATTATTACATTTTAATTGTAATGATCTCATATATACATTTCTCTTTTAAACTATTCCTATTTTTTACTTTACCTTCTTTTCTTTTACATTCTCTTCTCCCATTTCCTTATTTCTGCTCTAATTATTTTGGTCTCTTATATTATAGTACTAGAGGCCGGTGCACAAAAATTTGTGCACTTGGGGAGGAAGGGGGGTTCCTCAGCCCGGCCTGTGGCCTCTCGCAGTCTGGGACCCATCGGGAGATAACTACCTGCTGGCTTAGGCCTGCTCCCCGGTGGCAGAGGGCAGGCCCAATCCCTAGGTGTAGCCCCTTGTCGGGCTCAGAGCAGGGCCAATTGGGGAGTTGGGGCGCTGCCCCCTGTCATGCACAGAGCAGGGCAGATCGGGAGGTTGCGATGCCACCCTCAGTAAAGCTCAGGGTAAGGCCAATTGGGGGGTTTGGGCACCACCCCCTGTCACAATCAAGGCAAGGTCAATGGGGAGGTTGCGATGCCACCCCGTCATGCACAGAGCAGGGCCGATCAGGGGGTTGAGGAGCTCCCCCCTGTCACTCACAGAGTAGGGCCAATAGGGGAGTTGGGGCACCGCCCCCTGTCACACATAGAGCAGGGAGGGTCAGGGGGCTGGGGTGCCACACCCTGTCACACTCAGGGCAGGGCCAATGGGGAGGTTATGGCTCTACCCCATCACACACAGA
>NW_006286590.1:26233-27034 GCF_000327345.1 Myotis davidii
CTCCTTTTTTAATTTTTTTTTTCTTCTGAGCCAGCTTTAGCTTTGAGGCTTGGCTCCAGCTCTTAGGCCTCTACTGCTGAAAGCAGGTTTCTGGCCTTTGTTTACCTTCTGTATTTGAAACAATGTTGCGATCCTGCTGGCTGAAGCCCGGCCGACTAAAGCGGGTTTCTGGGGTTTTGTTTTGCTTCTATATTTGTAACATAGTTGCTTAGAGTTGCAGCTCAGAGGCCGGCAGCGGCAGGCGGGGAACGTTGGAGTCTTCCATCACTGAAGCAAGCAAGCCTCAAGTTTGCTTTAAGCTGCCTGGCTGCCGGCGCCATCTTGGCTGGCAGTTAATTTGCATATTGCCCTGATTAGCCAATGGGAAGGGTAGCAGTCGTACGCCAATTACCATGTTTCTCTTTTATTAGATAGGATTCCCTTTTCTTTCCCTTTCTTACTTTTATTTCTGCTCTTCTCTTACTCTTTTTTTTTTAGGTTGGTGGGGTTCCTTTGGTTCTTATTAAATTAGTTTTATTGTGTGTTTGTGTGTTGTTTTGAGTTTGGTCCAATTTTGTCATATATTCTTCTGTCACCACCTATATAACAGCTGCCATGACATGATTTGGGTTGTGCCCCATACTCAGCCATCCTGATGACCAAGCCTGCCATGAAAAGGACAATTGCAATCTAGAGCCAATTACAATAGAAGAACCCACATAATCTATGTAAGAGACATTTCTAGAACACCCAGCTTAGATGATTGAGGATACTACACCACAGGGTCACACAAGATGCCCACTACAAAAGTCCAGCCCAGCA
>NW_006286590.1:27071-30477 GCF_000327345.1 Myotis davidii
GCAGTCATAGGATCCACCTAATAAATAGATATAAGCATGAAGAGGCAGCCAAAATAGGGAAACAAAAAAAAAAGAGGAAAGAACAAGAGAATTCTCCAGAAGAAGATTTAATTGAAATGGAGATAAGCAATTTGTTAGATAAAGAGTTCAAAGTAATGATTACAAAGATGCTCAACAACATGAATAAAGCATAGAAACAGTAAAAAACAACCAGTCAGAAATGAAAAGTGACATATCATAAATAAAGAATATACCAGAAAAAATAAATAGCAGATTAGCGGAAGAAGAGAATCAAATCAATGAATTAGAAGATATGATAGTAAAAATCACTCAATCAGAGAATCAAAAAGAAAAAAAGCAATTAAAAAACAAAAGGGAGCTTTAAGAAACTGTGGAACAACATAAAATATAACAACATCCACATTATAGGAGTATCAGAAGGAGAAATAGATGAGCAAGGGATAGAAAACCTGTTTGAAGTAATAATGGCAGAAAACTTCCCTAACTTGGTGAACCAAAAAGTCACACAAGTTCAGAAAGCACAGAATCCCAAGGTAGAAGAACCCAAAGAGGACAATGATAAAACATAGTATAATTAAAATGCCAAAAATTAAAGACAAAATGATAATCTTAAAGGCAGCAAGAGAAAAGCAATCCATTGCCTTCAATGGAGCTCCCATAAGGCTGTTAGCTGATTTCTCAACAGAAACACTACAGGCCCAAAGAGATTAGCATGAAGTATACTAAGTAATGAAAATCAAGAGAATATAACCAAGAGTACTATATCCAGTAAGTCTATCATTAAAAAATGGAAGTTGAAATAAAGAGTTTCCCAGACAAATAATGGCTAAAGGAGATTATTGCCATGAAATTAACATTGTAAGAAATGTTAAAGGGACTGTGATAGGAGAAATAATAAATAGAGTAACATAGACATAAAGAATAAAAATGGCAATAAATAAGTACTTATCAAAAATAACCTTAAATATAAATGCATTAAATGCTCCAATCAAATGACATAGGGTAGCTGAATGGATAAGAAAACATGACCCATATATATGCTGTCTACAGGAGACCCACCTCAGAAGAAAAGACTCACATTGGATGAAAGTGAAAAGTTGAAAAAATATTCATACAATGAAAACAAAAACAAGGGGTAGCAATACTTATATCTGACAAAATATGCTTCCCAATACAAAGGCTATAACAAGAGACAGAGAAGGGATTAAATAATACTAAATTCTATATAATACTAAAAGGATTGATCCAACAAGGGAAGGGAAACCTGGTAAACATATATGTATCCAATATAAAATCACCAAAATATATATAAAAATACTGTTGGAGGACTTTAAGGGAGAGATTGACAACCATACGGTCATAGTAAGGGCCATTAAAACCACACGGAAATTACTGGATAGATATTCTAGGCAAAAAATCAACAAGGAAACAGCAACTCTAAGTGACACACTGGATCTGATGGATTTAATTTATATGTACAAAACATTTCACCAAAACCTGCAAAATACACATTATTCTCAAGTGCACATGGTACATTCTCAAAGATAGACCACTCATTAGTACACAAAATAAGTCTCTACAAGTTCAAGAAGATTGAAATTATATCAAGCATCTTCTCAGATAACAAAGGCATGAAACTAGAAATCAACTATAATTAAAATACAAAAACATTCAAACATATGGAAGCTATATAGCATGTTATTAAGCAAAAAATGGGTTGCCAATGAAATCAAGGAAGAAATAAAAACACTTCCTGGAAACAGATGAAAATGAACATACAACAAACCAAAACCTATAGGGCATAGCAAAAGCACTCCAGAGAGGGAAGTTCATAGCACTATAGGCCTAGCTAAAAAAACAAAACAAAACAAAAAACCCACAAGAAAAATCTCTAATAAACTATTTAACCCTACAACCAAAATAAGTGGAAGGAGAATAAGAAGATCCCAGAGGAAGTAGAAGGAAAAAAATAATAAAGATCAAAGTAGAATTAAATGACACAGAGACTAAAAAGCAATACAAAACTCATAAACTGGTTCTTTGAGAAGATAAAAAAAAAAAAGATTGTAACTGTTTAGCCAGACTCATCAGGAAACAAAGAGAGAGGACCCAAGTAAATAAAATCAGAAATAAAAGGTGAGGTAACAGCTGACACCAAAGTAGCACAAAGGACTGTAAGAAAATACTATGGACAACTGCCAGACAACAAACCTAAGTGAAACTGAGAAATTCCTAGAAACATACACTCTTACAAAACTTAACCTGGAAGAATCAGAAAACTTGAATAGACTAATAACAATAAATTAGATTAAAGCAGTAATTAAAACACTTCCAGCAAACAAAAGTCCTGGTCTGGATGGCTTCATCAGAAAGTTTTACCAAACATTCAAAGAACTCACACCTATCCTTCTCAAACTATTCCAAAAATGCAAGAGTAATAAACACTTCCAATTTGAGAAGGAAGAAAATATTCAGATCTAGGAACTTCTGAGAGTTACAAACAAGAAGAACCCAAACAGATCTATATAAAGACACATCTATAATAATAAAAGCATAATATGCAAATCGACCAAACACTGAACAGAAGAACAACCGTTCAGATGATCTTCAGGATGAAGCCGAGGCATGGGCCAAGGTGGCTGGGGCCTGACATGAATTTTGTGCATCATACCGCTAGTATATACTAATAAAAGGGTAATATTCTAATTAGACTGGACATCCTTCCAGACAAAGCCAAGTGGTGGGTGCTGACGCAGAGGTGGTTAGGGTTGATCAGGCCAGCAGGGGAGAGCAGTCAGAAGTGATCAGGCTAGCAGGGGAGAGCAGTTAGGAGCGATCAGGCTGGCAGGGTAGAGCGGTTAGGGGCAATCAGGCTGGTAGGGGAGAGTGGTTAGGAATCAGCAGACCCAGATTGTGAGAGGGATGTTTGACTGACGATTTAGGCCCACAGGATCAGGCCTAAACTTGCAGTCGGACATCCTCCAAGGGGTCCTGGATTGGAGAGGGTGCAAGCTGGGCTGAGGGACCATCCCCTCCCCATGCACAAGTTTCATGCACTGGGCCTCTAGTTTATGTATATAAAAGTTTAAGCAAATGGCCGACTGGCTGACCTGCCGGTAGCGATGACATGCACTGACCACTGTGGGGCAGATGCTCAATGTAGGAGCAGAAACCACAGGCATGGAAACATGGAACAGACTGATGAATCTCAGAGGGAACCGGGGAGGGAGGAGGGTGGGGACAGATTAACCAAAGATCTTATATGGGCAGAAACCAAGATGGCGGCATAGGTTAACGCCCGAGATTGCTGCCTTGAACAACCAATTCAAATTACACCTAAAAGACGGAATGGACATCATCCAGAACCACAGGAAGGCTGGACGAG
>NW_006286590.1:31484-42801 GCF_000327345.1 Myotis davidii
TGAACTGTGGCATATGGCTATTGTCTGCAGATCCTGCCATTGTGCCACCAGGGCTGGCTAAACACACAGAGCAGGCCCTTTCTGAAAGCATCTATATATACAAAAGCTTAAGTGATCATCCAACTGTTTGACCCTTCGACCAGTAGCTATGACGCGCACTGACCACCAGGGGGCAGATGCTCAATGCACAGGCATGGAAACATGGTGCAGACTGATGAATCTCAGAGGGAAGGGGGAAGGGGGGAAGGAGGAAGGGGGGAAGGGCCAGAAGAGATTAACCAAAGATCTTATATGCATACCCCAGTGCACAGATTTTTGCACTGGTGGGGTCCCTTGGCCTGGACTGTGGGTATCGGGCCAAAACAGGCTCTCCGACATCCCCTGAGGGGTCCTGGATTACAAGAGGGTATAGGCCAGGCAGAGGGACCCTACCAGTGCACAAATCTGTGCACCAGGCCAAAGGTTAAAGATCAAGAGGATATTTAAATGCAATAAGACAAAAACAACTTTTTTTTTATCTAAAGTTTTACATATGTCTCATTTTTCCCTGATTGACCCCCCAACCCCCAGCTATTCCCACCCTGGAAAGCCCCCACCACCACAGTCTCTATGTCCATTGGTTATGCTAATTGCATGTATATAAGTCCTTTGGTTGCTCTCTAACCCTCCCTCCCACCCCCCCAGCTGCCCTTACATTTGTCTCTGGATCTTTTTGTTTCACCAGTTTATGCTGATCATTATGTCCCACATATGAGTGAGATCATGTGATATTTATCTTTATCCAACTGGCATATTTCACTTAGCATAATGCTCTCCAGTTCCATCCATGCTGTTGAAAATGGTAAAAGTTCCTACTTTTTTATAGTGGTGTAGTATTCCATTGTGCAGATGTACCAATGTTTTTTAATCCATTCATCTGCTGATGGCCACTTAGGTTGTTTCCAAATCTTAGCTTTTGTAAATTTTGCTGCTATGAACATAGGGCTACATATATTCTTTCAGATTGGTGTCTCTGGTTTCTTAGGATATAGTCCTAGAACTGGGATTATTGGGTCAAATGGGAGTTCCATTTTTAACTTTTTGAGAAAATGCCATAATGTTTCCCACAGTGGCTGCACCAGTCTACATTCCCACCAACAGTACACAAGGGTTCTTTTTTCTCCACACCCTTGCCAGCACTTGTCATTTGTTAATTTGTGGATGATAGCCATTCTGACAGGTGTGAGGTAGTACCACATTGCTATTTTGATTTGCATCTCTCAGATGATTAGTAAATTTGAGCATGTTTTCACTTGTCTCCTAGCCTTCTATATGTCTTCTGTCAAAAAGTGTCTATTTAGGTCCCTTGCCCATTTTTTTTTTGTTGGATTGTTTATCTTCTTATTGTTAAGTTGTATGAGTTCCCTATACATTTTGGAGATTAAACCCTTATCTGAAATAGCATTGGCAAATGTGCTCTCCCATGCAGTGGGCTTTCTTGTCGTTTTGCTGTGCAGAAGCTTTTTATTTTGATGTAGTGCCATTTGTTTATTTTCTCCTTAGTCTCCATTGCCCTAGGAGCTGTGTCTGTAAAGATATTGCTACGACATGTGTCTGCTGCCTATTGAGTCTAGCAGGATTTTTATGGTTTCCCCTCTTACATTAAAGTTCTTTATCCATTTTGAGTTTGTTTTTGTGTATGGTGTAAGTTGATGATACAGTGGGGCCTTGACTTACGAGTTTAATTTGTTCTGAGACCCAGCTTGTTAAGGAGCTCCTTAACTCAAATTACTCTATCGACTCATTGCAAAAAATTGGCCGAGAGACAGCTGGTATCTCAAAAAACTCGTTAGTCAGGACACTTGTAAGTCAAGGCCCCACTGTATAGTTTCATTTTTTTTTTGCATGTATCTGACCAAATTTCCCAGCACCATTTATTGAAGAGACTGTTTTGACTCCAGTGAATGCTCTTGTGTCTTTTGTCAAATATTAATTGAGCATAATAGCTTGGGTCAAGTTTGGGTTCTCTGTTCTGTGCCATTGGTCTATATGTCTGTTCTTGTGCCAGTACCAGGTAGTTTTGAGAACCGTGGCTTGGTAATATAGCTTGATATCTGGTATTGTGATCCCTCCAACTTTGTTCTTCTTTCTCAGGATTGCTGTGGCTATTCTGGATCTTTTTTTATTTCAGGTGAATTTTTGGAGTGTTTGTTCTAGATCTTTGAAATATGCTTTTGGTACTTTAATGGGGATTGCATTGAATCTATAGGTTGCTTTGAGTAGTATGGACATTTTAATGATGTTGAGTCTACCAATCCATGAACATAGCACTCTTCCATTTCCTTATGCATTCCTCTGTCTCTTTTTTCAATGTTCTGTAGTTTTCTGAGTACAGGTCTTTTACTTCCTTAGTTAAGTTTATTCCTAGGTATCTTAATTTTTTTTTTTTGCTTCAATGGTAAATGGTATTTTTTTGTTTGTTTTTAGTTCTTTTTGTGAGTTCATTGTTGGTATATAAAAATTCCATAGATTCCTGGGTGTTAATTTTGTATCCTGCTACATTGTCAAATTCATTTATTAGGTCTAATAGATTTTTGTTGGAGTCTGGGAGTTTTGCTATGTACAGTGTCATGTCATTTGTGGATAAGGACAGGCGTACTTCTTCTCTACCAATTTGTATGGCTTTTATTTCTTCATCTTGTCTGATCGCTATGGCTAGCACTTCCAGTACTATGTTGAACAGGAATGGTGCAAGTAGGAATCCCTGTCTTGCTCCTGTTCTTAGGGGAAATGAGTTTAGTTTTTGCCCATTGAGTATGATGTTGGCTGTAGGTTTGCCATATAAGGCTTTTATTATGTTGAGGTATTATCCCTCTATTCCCACTTTGCTGAGAGTTTTTATCAAGAAAGGGCATTGGATTTTGTCAAATGGTTTTTCTGCATTTATTGATATGATTATGTGATTTTTGTCTCTCAAGTTGTTTATGTGATGTATCATGTTTTTTGATTTGCGGATATTGTACCATCCTCGCATCCCCGGAATAAATTTCCCTTGGTCAAGGTGTATGATGTTTCTAATGAGATGCTGGATCTGATTTGCTAGAATTTTGTTGATGATTTTAGCATCTAGGTTCATCAAGGATATTGGCCTCTAGTTCTCTTTTTTTTTTTTTGTGGTGTCTTTATCTGGTTTTGGAATAAGGGTAATGCTGGCTTCATAGAAAGGTTGGAAGTGTGCCTTCCTCTTGAATTGTTTGGAATAGTCTGAGGAGCATAGGTTTTAGTTCTTTGAATGCTTGGTAGAACTCCCCTGTAAAGCTGTCCAGACCAAGGCTTTTGTTTGCTGGAAGATTTTTGATTGCTACTTCAATCTCTTCAGTAGTTATCAGCCTATTCAGGTTTTCTGATTCTTGCTGATTGAATTTTGGCAGCTTGTATTTTTCTTAGAATATGTCCATTTTGCCTAGGTTGTCCATTTTGTTGGAATAGAGTTGGTTATAATATTTTTTCATAATCCTTTGTATTTTGAAATTGTTACTTCACCTCTTTCATTTCTAATTTTATTTGGGTCCTCTCTCCTTGCTTCTTGGTGAGCCTGGCTAGAGGGTCATTAATCTTGTTTATCCTTTCAAAGAACCAGCTCTTGTTTTGTTTTTGTTTTGTTTGTTTTATTTTGTTTTTATCTTTTGTATTTTTTTGTGTCTCTATGTTGTTTATTTCTTCTCTTATCTTTAGTATTTCCTTCCTTCTGCTTACACTGGGCCTTTCTTGTTGTTATCTTTCTAACTCTTTGAGTTGTGGGGTTAGATAATTTATTACCATTTTATTTTTTTCTGAGGTAGGTCTATAAAGCTATGAATTTCCCTCTCAAGACTACTTTCACTGTGTCCCATAGATTTTGCATTGTTGTGTTTTTATTGTTGTTTGTTTCCAGGATGCTTTTTTATTCCTTCTTTGATCTCTTTGGTAACCCAATCATTGTTTAACAGCATGCTATTTAGCCTCCAAGTGTTTGATTTTTTTTCATTGTTTTTATTGTAGTTGATTTCAAATTTTATGCTATTGTGATCTGAGGAAATTCTTGATAGGATTTCTGTCTTCTTGAATTTGTAGAGACTTTTCCTGTTCCCCAATATGTGGTCTATCTTTGAAAATGACCCTTATGTACTTGAGAAGAGAGTACATTCTGTGGCTGTGGGGTGAAATGTTTTGAAGATGTCAATTAATTCCATCTGATATAGTGAGTTATTTAGGATTGATGTTTCTTTGCTGAGTTTTTGTTTAGAGGATTTATCCAGTGGTGTTAGTGGGTTATTAAGTCCCCTAGTATGACTGTATTGCTGTAGATCTCTCCCTTGATATCTTCCAGAAGTTTTTTTTTTTTTTTTTAATGTATTTGGGTGGTCCTGTATTGGGTGCAGAATATTTTTATCAGAGTTATTTCTTCTTGTTGAATTGCTCCCTTTAGTATTATGAAGTGGCCTTCCTTATCTCTTGTTATGGCCTTCACTTTGAGGTCTAATTTGTCAGATATAAGTATTGCTACCCCAAATTTTTTTTCATTTCCATTCTCCAGAAAAAAATTTTTTTTCCATCTCTTCACTATCAGTCTGTGTGAGTCCTTTGTTCGGAGGTGGGTCTCCTATAGACAGCAGATATATGGATCATGTTTTCTTATCCATTCAGCTACCCTATGTCTTTTGATTGGGGCATTTAATCCGTTTACATTTAAAGTTATTATTGATAGCACTTGTCGCCATTTTTATTCTTTATGTCTGTGTTCCTTCTTTGTTTCCTGTTTCTTCTTTTTACAGCAGACCCTTTATCATTTCTTCCATTGCTGCTTTGGTGGTAATAAACTTCCTTGTCTATTTTCATCTGTGAAGATCCCAATTTCACCTTCAGTTTTGATTGATAGCCTTGCGGGGTACAGTATTCTTGAGTATAGACCCTTCCTTTGCATGACTTTGTATATTTCATTCCATTCCCTTCTGGCCAGAGGTGTTTCTGTTAAGAAATCAGTTGATAGTCTGATGGGAGATCCCTTGTAGGTAACTTTCTGTCTCTCTCTGGAAGCCTGTCAGATCCTAACTTTGCTGTTGGTGTTTGCAATTTAATTATAATGTGTCTTAGTGTCTGTCTTTTTGAGTTCATCTTGTTTGGGACTCTGTGAACTTCTTGGACTTGTGTGAATTTTTTCTTCCCAATATCAGGGAAGTTTTCTGTCCTTATTTCTTGAAACAGGTTTTCTATTCCTTTCTCAGTTTCCTCTCCTCCTGGCACCCCTATTATGCTGATCTTGTTTTGTTTCATGTTGTCCCAAACTTTCCTTAGGCTCTCCTCCTGTTTTATAATTTATTTTTCCCAGTTGCTGCTCTGCTTGGGTATTTTTTGCTACCTTGTCTTCTAGCTCACTGATGTGGTCCTTGACTTCTTCTAGTCTACTGTTGATTCTTTCTATTTTTGTTCTTTATTGCAGTGATGTCATTCTACATTTCTTCTTAGTTCTTCTTCATTTCCTCTTGGTTCTTACACATGTTGTTGAATTTCTCTTCCATCGTTTTCAGTTTCCTTATGACAATTGTTCTGAATTTTCTCTGAAAAATTGCTTGCCTCCATTTCGGTTACTTCCTTTTTCCAGTGTTTCTTCCTTTTCTTTCAATGGAGGCTGTTTCTTTGTCTTCCCTGTTTACTCCTCTCATGGTGTCTGGTTATGTAGCTCTCTCTACCATGTTGACTTAAAGGCACAAAACACAACGTGACAAGACACAACACAGAGAGCACCAAAAACAAATGTATTCATGATACCAACAATCCCAAATAAAGGTGAACACCAGAGAAAAGAGAATTAGGGGAGAGAAAAGAGTGCAAAAATGATATGGATAAAAGGAAAAAATGTAGGTGATAAAAGAAAGAGAAGAAAAAAGAAGGGGGAAAATATGTGTATATGGGGAGTAAACTCCTAGCCAATGACTAATCCAGAAAATGCAAACAATACCCAGAATAGAAGGAGGGGAGCTGAATCTGAAGAGGCAGAGATTATTTCCAGAAGGTAAGGTCAAGGAATTGAATGAATGTGGAAATGACCCCGATTTAGTATAGAGGAGGTAGTAAGAGTGTATAAGAAGAAAAGTAAAAACAAAATGCTAAATATATATTCAATTTCTTTAGTCTATCTATTTATGTATTCACCTATTTTTGGAAAAGGAGAATGTAGAGTAGATAATCCTGAATTGGTTATTGAAACTAATTAAGCTATCAGTAGAAGAAGAGGACAAGTGAGGAGAGGAAAAACAGAAGCAAGAAGAAAAAGGAAAAGAAAAAAAAAACAAACTAACAAATAATCAAAGAAACAACAACAAGACAGAAAGAAAGAAAAAAAGAGAAAAAAAATGGTTAGTGAAGAAGGAGAAAAGAGAAGTGTGCATGGACTTGGAGCAGGGGAGAGGAAATTGTATATACGAGTAAGATCAATTTTTAACAAGGAGTAAAAAGAAAGGATAGAGAAAAACTAAATCAGAAACCAGGTAAGAGAAACAGGATGAAAAGGGGAAAATGAGGAAGAAGTGTTGGAATAAAAGAAAAACTGAGATATAGTAAAATAATGCAAAAATAAAAATAGAATGTAGAACACTATTCTAAAAGAAAATAAAGAAAATAAAACTCAAAAAGGTAAAATAATACTAGTAATGATAATAATAAAAATAAAAATATATTAATTAAAAAAGTAAAATAAAGTGAGAAAAATTTAGTTTCTTAAGTAAAAGATAAAAAATAAAAAAGTGAAGTAGTGAAGGTTGTTTGCTTCAGTGGAGCTTCAATGACTCATGAGGGTTGGTTTAAGACCCCTCTCTATTGTTCTGCCTGGCATGATATTTTTAATAAATGGATAGTGGGGGTGAATTGAGCTGTGATAGTAGAAGCTTTTTGCATTTTTACATGAAGTAGTCAAATAACAAATCCATGTAGATTAGCTTATGTTTAAGATGAACATTGTAGTTTCCAGTGAAACCAGTAAAAATTATGCAGAGATAATAGCCAAAATACCAATGGAGGGATCAAAATGGAACACTTATAATGTTTGATTAACAACAACAACAAAAATATGATATGATGCCGGTGACCAATTCCAGCATGTCATAATTTAAAGAGTTTCATCAAAAGGTTGGTGAGACTTGGAGACACAACAGGGTTGAATCACACATGTAGTCACCTGCATCTGGGAATGGCTAAAGGCATTTCCCCAAACCTAAATAGGATACATTAAATTGATTGTGGCTGCCAGACAGCTAAAAGGCATCTTAATCTACATGTTATTGCCTCCTACTGGCCAAACACCTGAACAGCTGTAAGCTAATTCTTCCATTCTGACAATGTTTCTATATACCCTTTGAAGTATATATCTCTGCCTCGCCTCAGGACAAGTTGTGTTAATAAAAAGCATGGGGTCCTGGGGGTGACAACGAGAGAACCTAAGACCTTAGACTTAAGACCTTAGATCTTAGCTCCTTTAACTAAGCTCCTCTGACCACCAATGCCTTTCAAAATTATATTTCGTCTCTGGGCTCTTTATTAGTTCCTGGAATCTTTAATCTACGCACTGCCCCTTCTCCAGATTCCTGAACCCTTATTGATGCTGGGACAAGAACCCCGGCAATATGACATAAAAATAACACCTGAAAATCAATAAGAAATACATTAAAACCCCCCAAAATTAATTATTTAAGAACCATAAAGAAATAATCCACAAAAAAGATACTTAAATGATCAGTAAAAATGGGACAGAGGTGACTTATGAAGGAAACATTTAGAAGACATTTCTGAGGTTCTTAGAAGCAAAGCTGTGCTGTTACCTGAGAAGATGGTCAGTAAGAAATGTCCTTGGGAGACTTATTTTTTTAATTTTAGCAAAGTGATGTCTGACATTACATTTTATTTTGTTCTTTTATTCTGTAATAACTCTTCTTTCTTTAAACATTTAATAAGGTCAATTATACCCAAGGATCTTGTCAGCAGTGTCTGGAGACTGTTGTAACTATCACTATAACTGAAAGGTCCTGCACTACTTCTCCTCAACATACACTGACACGTGAGGCCAATGTGTAGCTGTGGTCTACTCTTGCCAAGCACTGTTATGCACTTCATATGTTTTATGTTTTAACCTGGTTTCATTCTAATTTCAAGGATCAAAAAAATATGGAGGCCTAGGGGGCTTAAGTAACTTACTCCAAATCACAGAGTGAGGAAGGTGGGCAAGGTGACCGTTGGTGGTCTGAGTTTAGTGTCAAAAAGTGTAATCATGGGTTATGCTGAAGAAATATAGGTGATACCAGCATGGCACAAACTAGGCTAAAAGTGGGAGGCTAGCTGCCTAATGACTCAGGAGTTATGAATGAAAGCAAGTGTTGGATGTTAAAAAAAAATATCACTACAGACTGGAGGATGTCAAAATATCCAGGAAGCTGTTGTCTGGGTTACAAGAAGACTATGATGAAAATGGGATAATGATAACTTGAAAAACAAAATGGGTTACAGAATTAAAGTAGCAGACCAAAGTAATTACCATATATTCATTTAATCTTACTCATGGAAACAATGCTGGAATTCAAGTTTAGAATGTAATAAAGTATCAATACTTAGATACCTTATGTATTTGAACAGTGGAATCACATTGATGTGTGTTTTTATCCTCACCTGAGAATATGTTTATTGATTTATTAGAGAGAGGAACATTGATTGGTTGCCTCCTATATGCACCCCGACCAGCGATTGAACCCCTAACCTAGGTTGGTGCCCTGATCAGGAATCAAACCTTTCGGTCTATGGGATGCTGCTCCAACTGAACCGCCTGGCAGATGTTCTTTATACTTTTTCATAAATAGCTCTCTATTGTTCTTTATGCTTTTTCATTTGCAGGTTTTCTACCATGAACATGTCTTATTTTTATAAGCAAAACATAGTTTTAAAGAGGAATAAAGGAAAGCACCACCATTTTTAACACTCCAGGAAGAAATGTAAAAGTATAAACATGATATTATCAGGCTTTGAGAGTATCTCTCATGGCAACTACTTCTGAGAACTTGATATTTTCTCTGAGGAAAACTGCTCATTAAGCACTTTTCAATAATCTGGTAAAGAAATACAGCAAAGTTATTAAAAAAGATGGTATCTGTCCCAGGGCGCACACACCACAGAGGCCAGAGCCACTCTTTAAATTTATTTTCATTTGATTGCTGCTCCTATGGACTGAAGATGTATTAACATACCTAATTTTTAAAACTATTTAATGAGTGTCATTCTTGTTCCCTTGAAACTGGTTCATTTTATTACTTTGGGGATTCTGTAAAGCCTGGTGACTTTACATTCTTTTGATATTTGAATATGATTTGGATTTGCTAAATCAAAGGATAGAGTCTGCTTGTAATGACTAAGGGGTCTTCTGACACCTCAACTGCTCACTGGTCACTGAAATCACCTGAAAATGTATATTTGTTCATTATAGATCATAGAAAAGGTTTACAATATGGAGAACATGTAAGGAAGAGTTCAAGCATGGTAGTAAAATCATAGTAAAGTATAAATGCCTAATATCTATTTCTCTATCTTGCTCATACTATCTAATTTTAAGCAATTGGAATTGATGGTAATTTCATGAAGCTTCAGGTTCCTGAAATTTAATATAATAATAGAGGAACATGAAATTAGCCAGGACAAACAATCTACAAGCAGCAGAGAGCCACAGGAGGGCGGGGCAGCAAGCTACAAGGGGCTGAGAGCTACCAGCAGCGGTGGGCAGGGTGGCCAGCTGAGGCAGTGGCATTGAGCCACACCCGCACGGATCCATGCACAGGGCTACTAGTGAAGATATAAATGGGCGGGGGTTGTGGGGCAATCAAACCTGAGAGATTTAGTTTTGGGCAGAGTATTCTTGCCTCCTTGAATGCCTACATTGTCTATTAAAGTTCTGCCTCAGTTTAACCCTAGACAAATAGATTTGTCCGGTTTAATTAAAAGGCTGTGAAGGTATGATATACATGGGTTACAATGCACTCTTTTCTCCTCTAGTTGGATACTTGAAAGCACAGTATTTGATCTCCCACAAGGCAGTTTCTTTACCTGTAAAAAGAAGGTGATGTACAGAGAGGAAGGGAGAGAGAGTTAGAAACATCAATGAGAGAGAAACCTCGATCAGCTGCCTCCTGCACACCTCCTACTGGGGATGTGCCTGCAACCAAGGTACATGCCCTTGGCTGGAATCGAACCTGGGACCCTTCAGTCCACAGGCCGACGCTCTATCCACTGAGCCAAACCAGTTAGGGATGAATGACAATTTCTTAAGCAACAGTTTATTTTCTGCCTGTAAAAATATTTTCCTCCTTTCCCTGTGAATTTGTAGCCTGCATTTCAGGTTCACATTTTACCTACCACATGATTTTTCTATATGCACTCTAACAACACAGATTTTTTTCCCATCTTCAAATTTTTATATTCAGAAGGTATGCCCCTTGGTCTGGTTTCAAATATCATTGAACTAGAATTTTGGTCTACTTTTGCCAACTTTAGAGTCCATGACTTGCAGATTAGTTTTGTAATTTACTTGATGAAGAGCCAAGGAAAAATATTTAACCTCTGTGTCCTAGTTTTCTCAACTGCAAAACTTAATTGAAGACTATTATAAGAAAGAAAAATTTTAAAAATATGTAAAAAGCCAAAATACATATATGCATACAATGGATCACCCAAAAGTGCTACTTTTTATCTTGAATTGTCCCAAAGAATGCCAATGTTTTTGAAGCACAGATCATTGCTCACTTTCTGTTTTTATCTTTCACATGCTCATTGTCATGAACTGCTCTCGTCATATTGAACCACCTACAGTTCCCTACATATACCATTCTTTCTAAGATATGCAGTTTGAAGTTTCTGACCTGGCTGACTCCTATTCATCCTTGGACCACCTGTTCAGTCATCACTTCCAGCTGGAAACCCCTTGGGCTCCTCGAGATTGGGGCCTCCCTGCACTTCCCAGCCCTGCGTGTTCCTATCACTGCCCTTATTCGGCTCCATTGCCTATGGACACAGGTTTCTCTTCTGGTGACCAAGAACCTATTGAGAAGGGATCTATTTGTCCTTTTATCATTGCAGGATAGTTGAAGCCATAAAATATGAGTGCTCAGTGAGTATTTGTTGATTGAATGAGTGAAGGAATGGATAAGGACAAAGACTCGCAGGAACTGAGTACTGCCACTGGGCGAAACCTCATGCTGGACACTGGGGATGTCTGCTTGTCAATGAGCTCACTCGCATTAAATTACCCAACATACTGTTGACAATTTTG
>NW_006286590.1:43833-71827 GCF_000327345.1 Myotis davidii
AGTCCTAAAGTTTTTTGGTTTTTCCTTCTCTAGTAGACTCTTATAGTTATGGTCTACCATGTTTTTGAAATCAACTCTCACAGTACCATCTAGAATATTCTATAGAAAGATTTTTACACTAAGTGGAAGAGATGGTAACATTCAGTAACTATTTTATTTACTCTCCTACATTTCTCAGTCACCTTTCTTAGAGGGGGCTGTGTGGCTATTTCTGAGGTCAATGAGCTATTGGGAGGTGATATGTCTCCTGTCCAGGCTGAGGCTGTAGTGAGTCCGTGTGCAATTTGCCAGTATTTCTCTCTCCCTCTACAGCAACTGAGGAGGTTGCATACTGCAGAAGATGCTCTAAAAGATAGTGGACCATCCCTTAGCATGGGTCTTTAGTGGATGTGCATAATCAAACCACCACCAACCCACTGGGTACACTGTAGAAAAGGCAGAATTGACTTGTGCATTAAGTAACTGAACTTTGGGAGTTATTTGCTATGGCATCATAACCTAGGTTTTTCTGACTAATACCCACCACTTATACATTTTTAGCAATTTTCTTTTTTTAAAAATCTTTATTGTTGAAAGCATTACATATGCCACATTTTCCCCCCATTGATCTCTTCTAGCCCACCCTCTGCTCCAGGCCTTCACCACACTATTATCTGTGTCCATGCATATACTAGTATATGCATACAAGTTCTTTGGTTGATCCCTTCTCATCCACCCACCCACCCTTGCCTTCCCTTTGAGCTTCAACAGTCTGTTCCATGCTTCTATGTCTCTGGATCTTTTTTGTTCATTAGTTTATTTTGTTCATTAGACTCTACATATGAGTGAGATCATGCAATGCTTATCTTTTTCTGACTGACTTATTTCACTTAGCATAATACCCTACACACACTGCCTCAAAAAGTAAAAGATCCTTCTTTTCTACTTCAGCAATTTCCTTTACATGTACTTCCAGCTATCCTCTTCTCTGTCAATCTGATTTCATCTATTCTATAAATCATACGAAAGTGAATCTGCTTGGGAATAATTGAACTCTACCACCCATCTCTTTTAGGCGATATGGTTATCCCTTATATCCGTGGTCAGCAAACTGCGGCTTGCGAGCCACATGCGGCTCTTTGGCCCCTTGAATGTGGCTCTTCCTAAGCCTTAGGAGTACCCCAATTAAGTTAATAACAATGTACCTACCTATATAGTTTAAGTTTAAAAAATTTGGCTCTCAAAAGAAATTTCAATCGTTGTACTATTGATATTTGGCTCTGTTGACTAATGAGTTTGCCGACCACTGCCTTAGATAATTGTTCTTAGAGACACCATCTTTTACTCTGCTGAGTTGCAAATTAATATGATTCATAGTCGGTAAGGGGGAATTGCTCAGACAGACTATAATTTGAACTTGTTCTTAAAGGGTATGATAGGAAAGTGGTGGGGAAATACTTTCAGACTTTGAGAAGAAAGATTTGAATGGAAGGGGTGTGGAAATGACCACCTGGGTAACCTCAGGAATGTATCACAGAGAACAATATAAGTGATTCATGGTTTGGGGACTTTTTATTCTCTTATCAGAAAAATGGGTCTTCATTATTTAACTATTTTAATCGCTTAATCTTATGCATTTCCTAGTGGCAGCTTTGTAGTTTTTATGCAGTGATTAAAATGTAAAAACATTTCAGTTTTTACCAAGACACCTGTTTTAGTCATTTCTCTATTTATGGAATACCTAAACTCATTTCCTAGATAATATTTAACATCATATATCATTTCTTCTTTTCTTCATTATTCTTCCTCTGACTCTTAATATTAGTGCCCAATGAACACACTGGCTGAGGTTTGGAAACAAATTCTCTATAAGGATCACTCAGAGTCTAATAGAACTCTATCAGGTGTTTGTTTTGTCAAGTCTTCATTCCATCTCTGTTTATTGCACAAGTGTTGACTGAGTCAGAAAGTTTATTAGATTTTAGAGACTTTAGGCTGAATCAAAGTCCTACAACTAGGGATTTAAAGAAGAAGTCATGGCCTTAGGCAGGTAGCTCATTTGGTTAGAGGAGTGGTTGGCAAACTGTGACCCCTTGAGTGTGGCTCTTCCACAAAATACCACATGTGGGCGCACACGTACAGTGCGATTGAAACTTCGTGGCCACACTCAAGGAGCCAAAGAGCCGCATGTGGCTCGTGAGCCGCAGTTAGCTGACCACTGGGATAGAGCATCATTTTGATGCACCAAGGTTGTGGGTTTGTGTTAGTAAATGTTTCCTTCCATGTCCTGCGTGGTTCAGGGTTCAGGTCTGGAAGAGGAGCCGCACACAAATGAAAAAGAAAAGACACGAGATAATTTGGAAATATTGGGGGACCATGCGGGCAAGTACAACTCAAGGAGAAGGACTTCCACTGTGCTCAGGCCTCACCAAACTTTTTATACTGAGAGGTAAACAAGGTAGTGGTTACCATAGTTACATAGTTCTTGTGAGTTTAACTTGTTTTGACTATGGTTCCACTTCCTGCACCTCCTCAGCCCATTAGCTTCCCAGATAAGATCTAGGGAGTGTTATAAGGTCAAGCCTAATTATGCTAAGAGGACTGTGCCCTCTAAGCTGGGACTCCTTTGTGACTTTGCCAACAGGTCAGTCCGAGGCTTAACCCTATATCAGTTTCCCACAGGTTTGATCCCCAATCAGGGCACATATAAGAATTAATGCATAAAAAAGTGGACCATGAAATCAATGCTTCTCTCTCCCTCACTTGCTCTCTCTCTAAAATCAATAAAATAAAATCTATAATAATAAAAGGGTAATATGCTAATTAGACCAGACATTTTCTGGGTGTCATTCCAGATATCCTTCCTGATCTAGTCGGGGCCTGAGGCAGCCTGGGTCCTGGGTGCCTGTGGGTGGCTGGAGGAGGGAAGCCAGCCTAGGTCCTAGGTACTGGCAGCCGGGGAGAAGGAAGGCCTACTCTTGAACGAATTTTCGTGCATCGGAACTCTAGAAATAAATAAAATAAAATAAAATAAAATAAAATAAAATAAAATAAAGAAGCCACATGGAGACTAGTAGAAGGGCCAGACATGTAGAATGGGCTGGTCCCACATCTAAAAATCTGGAGAAATAGCTTTGCTGCGGAGGTCCCACCTGAGGAGTAATGGGCATTCCAAGCCCCTCCTTGGTTTCAGAGTCAGGAAGAGAAGTTCCCATACCTCCAGCTGTAAAAATCAGCAGGGATCATGAGTGAGATGGAGGATGCTGGAGTCCTAGGTAGTTTCTCTTGAAGGGCATGTGTACAGACCAACTTGGAAAAACTCCCTCTGAACCCTAGTCCTGAGGAAGCAGCTTGAAAAGAACCAGGGACAAGTAAGGAGGACTGACTTGTGTGGCATAAGGGATGCGGACTGCAGGGTCTGGAGGTGTAGCTTTCTGCAGGCAGAGGTGGAGCATTCAGTAGCTACTAGTAGAGGCTCAGCCAGGCCAGAGAAGGACTGATAACGGGAGTCTCTGGTGTCATAGTAAAGATTTTAGACTTCATCTCATAAACTTTTGAAAAATATTTAAAGGTAGGATTGAAACATGGCCACGAAAAAACAACAAATGAACAAGTAGGACAAACAAACAGAAAAACATAGACGTAGACAACAGTATGGTGGTTACCAGAGGGGAGGGGGTAGGTGGGCAGATGTAGTAAAATGTAACGGGGATCAAATACATGGTGAAGGAAGGAGATTTAACTTTGAGTGGTAAACACACAATCCAATATACAGATGATGCATCATAGAAGTTTCAGTTGACACCTATGTCATCTTATTAACCAATGTCACCCAAATAAATTTTATTAAAAAATAGCCATAATGATATGTCAGAGCAGTGCCCATGGAGAGTAACGATTTAATGGCATGTTTGCAACTAGAAATGAGGAGAGTAGTGAGGAAGCTATTGCAAGGGTAGTGATTGCTAACATCATTGAGCTCTTAACATGTACAGACATTCAGTAGAGTAACTATGCTTCACTCCAATGCTGAATGGTAGATGAAGTGAGCACACTGGAGAGACACATGCTTGGTTAACAGTTTTTCCTTGTTGTGAAAGTGATGGCCAAGTTGGGACTTTAACTCAGTACACTTAGTCACTTCTAGGTCCTTCCTTCCCCAGGAAGGCATGCAGCCAACAAAAGCCATGGCCAAGGTAGCGGCAGAGGGAATAAAGTCAGGGGAGGTGAAAATTCATTAAGAAGATGGAATCCAGGGCAGCTAATTTAATTGAGGTAATAACTTTTTTTGCTTTTGAAAATATGCCAGGTTAACATATTCTGAGGCTATCATTTTTCATTCTATTAGTGCTTTTAAATTTACTGTGGAACAATGCACACATTTTTTTGAAAGTAGAAATATCCCAGGCTTTTAAAGCCAAAAAGCAAGCCAAAATTTACCCTCTTAAAATGTCCCATGTCAAGTAAGAGTCCCACGTGCATCCTTTGCGTTCTCACAGTGCCCTGCCTGTTTATTGCTATCTTTGTACTTACTATGCTGCATTGGAACAATCTGGTTTAGGTCAATTTAATAAACCTAAATGGAGAGTTTGCCGTACCATAGGAGTAGGTGTTCTTTTAAGCGTTGGCATAAGTCTATGTACAAGATGTAGTTCTAACGGGGCCGCTTGGTGGGCTAGATTCCATCTACAATGGAATCAGTCAATTCCAATGCAATGTGTGATGAGGCCAATGGAAGCATAGGTGAGATCCACTGCATCATACTTAGATTAAGAGAGAAAGGGGGTTTGGGTAGGTTTCCCACAAGGTGATTATGTCGGTAGCCCTAGCTGATTTGGCTCAGTGGATAGAGCATCGGCCTGCAGACTGAAGGGTCTTGGGTTCAATTTCAGTCAAGAGCATGTATCTTGGTTGAAGACTCCTGGCCCTGGTCTGGGGCATGCTGGAGGCAACCAATTGATGTGTCTCTCTCACATTGGTGTTTCTCTTTGTCTCTCCCTCTTCTTTCCATTCTCTCTAAAAATTAATGGAAAAAATATCCTTGGATGAGGATTAAAAAAAAAAAAGATCGTTAAGTAGGTGAGAAATTTTGAATGTATGTTTGTCATTATTCAGGTATGGGTGAGGCTGACAGATGAGGAAAGGATTACCATTGAAAAAATGGTTTGTTACTCAATAGGGGGAGACTTACCATGCCACACAGGACCTCACAGAGAGACACTAGAGTCTGTCAGGAGGACAAAACATGACAAAGATCCTTACTGTGGTCTCATGGAAAGACCCAGAGACAGAGTAAGCAGGCTTACGCTTAGCTAGCATGAATCATTCCAGCAGGTTCTGGAGTGGGGAAGGCTGTCCCTCGGAGCCTGTATCCTGGTCCAAGGACGAATAAGGCAGTGGGATAGTGGCCTGGAGGGTGAGAGCCTCTGGAGATCCTAATAAGGAGGTGGTCTGAGTAAGGGTTGGTTTTCATAGGTAAGATGTGTAAGCAGGCGACCTTTTTATTGTGTCTAGGAATTGGCTAACCTCAGAGGCTCTGTCTTTCCTAGGTCAGCAAAGGCCCAGATGTCAAACCATCAGAAATATGAAAATTAAAAGGCATGATTAATTCAGTGAGTTTTGGGCAATGACAAAGAATTATCTCTGCAAATAGTTGGCCAAATGCACACCAAGGTGACCAAAAGTTTGAGCGGATAGAGCATGATGTGGCCCCTGAATCCTTGACTTTCACTGGAAATGTTCAGTTTTACTGGAATTGCAGGACCCAGGATGATGAGGGATGAGACTGCGGAGAAAAATCGAAGGCAAAGTCAGAAGCAGCCTGGGTATTTTCCAGGGCAGCGTGGATTTTTGAGAGGGGATAGTCAATTAGGCATGGGAAACAATTGCCAAAACAAAAACAAAAAAACTATCCGAAGGTTGTTTCCATTCATCTAAATGAGAGAAGTTAAAAGTTTGGGTTAACAATATGGTGGTGAGGATAAAAAACAAGGGTGTACCGTGGTTATAAAGTAGACAGGATTTGTTAGGGATTGAGTATTGGGGCAGCATGTACTTTGTATGGTGTCTTTATGTCTTGGCAGTTAGTAGAGACTCAGAACATGTTTGTTAAAAATTTCTGTTCAAAAGATTTTTTTTCCAAATTTTTATGCAAACCACTTCATTCACCAGAGGTCACATATCCTAGGGGTTCATAATGGGGCTTGCATATTTCCTTAAACAGTTAAATATCTACAGTCATTGACACTGGCTTCTCTCCAGAGAATGAGAACAATCTGGGCCTAATTATCCCAGGTTACCTGGGAGGAACCATTGTTACAGATGGAGAGCCCGAGAGCAAACTCCCCATTCTTCCTCTGCAGAGTGGCGAGGTCGTTTCCTAACCATGTCACATGTCACAGCAGTCGGGCAGGCAGAAAATTTTGGACTCTTCAGTTAATTATTTTTATGGCAGCTATTTACTATAAAGATATCACTTAATAGTCATTTTATATTTATATTACAAAATCTAATGCTACTCTTGTTACAGGAGAAAAAGCTGAAACCCTTGTCATTACCCAAAGCCAATCACCTGAACACCTGCCTGCCTCCTTGTTTCCCACAGCCACAGCTTTGTGATAGCCACTGCTGGTTACCTGGGGATGACACAGCCAATGTGGAGACATTGCTATGTTGAATCCAACCTTCTGAACGCATGCTTCTGCAGAGGCAAAGACTTGGCACTTTGGGTTCAAGAAGGTATTTCAGTCCTGGCCGGTTTGGCTCAGTGGATGGAGCGTCGGCCTGCGGACTCAAGGGTCCCAGGTTCGATTCCGCTCAAGGGCATGTGCCTTGGTTGCAGGCGCATTCCCAGTGGGGAGTGTGCAGGAGGGAGCTGATGGATGTTTCTCTCTCATCAATGTTTCTAACTCTCTATCCGTCTCCCTTCCTCCCTGTAAAAAATCTATAAAATATATATTTTTTAAAAAGAAGGCATTTCATCTTAGTTTTCAGTGAGACTCCTCTCATTTGTGATAAAGATCTCACTGTGTATCTCACATGTGATATGATACACTTTGTACAATTATTTTACTTAATTCTCACAGCAGCTTTGTGAGGAAGTTATTCTATAAGTAATTTGTTGTAAAGCTAGCAACAATGTTTTACAGAGAAAAAATGAGACTTGCCCATGGTCTCATGGCAAAGGTTTGAATCAAATTATTTGACTCCTGAGCTCATGTCCTTTCCACTATGTTATTGGGATTGTTATCATCATTATCATATTACTAGAGGCTCAGTGCACGAGATTCATGCACTCGGGGAGTGAGGGGGGGCAGTCCCTTAGCCTGGCCTGTACCCGCTCACAGTCTGGGAGCCCTCAGGGGATGTCAAACTGATGGCTTAGGCCCCCTCCCTGGGGAGCAGCCTAAGCTGTCAGTGGGACATCCTTAGCACTACTGGGGAGGTGGGAGAGGCTCCCACCACCTCTACTGCAGAAGCCAGCCATGAGCCTGGCTTCTGGTTGAGCAGTGCTCCCCTTCTGGGAGCGCAGTAACCACAAGAGGTCAGCTTCTGCATCGAGCGTCTGCCCCCTGGTGGTCAGTGTGCATCATAGTGATCAGTCGTTCCGCTGTTCGGTCGATTTGCATATTAGCCTTTCCTTATATAGGATTATTAGTGTTATTATCACAAAAGTGATATTTTCTAGTTATAGACATTTGAAAAAATAGAAAGAATAAACGTTACCCATTTTAAACATTTTTTTATTTTTGTTAGTTTTTTTTTTTCCTAACCAGTTTCTTCTATTTTCCCATAGATATGAATCTACTGTATAGATAATTTTGTATCACTTGGGAAGATTTTAAATACTTTTTGGAGATAGGAAAACATTTTTAAGTGATTTGAATGAGGCTGAAAATAGGAAGGAACATACGCTTAAAGAAGTGGAAAGAAAAGTTAAGAAATAAAAAACTTTGCAAACCTCAGAATATGTCAATCATTGTAATTTATTTAGAAATATTATTGCAGTTTTTTAAAAATAGCATCTTGTCACTACCAATACTCAAACTTAGAAGACACCTGTGCCATTTATAATGCAGCCAAACCTCCAGAGACCCAGTAAATTCCTATTAGAGTAATTTGCCTTGATTCCATATGTCAAATATTACAATAACTAAGTTATTATGACAGTTGGATCACTTTCTCTTGATAAACAAGTGGTCACTGTTAGAGTTTTTGGCAGATGACATGAGCTGTGAAATAATTCACAACTAAAATAAGAGATAGGTAAAAAAAATTAAAAGAATAAATAAAATATTTAGTAACTTAAAAAATAAATAAAATAAAACATTTAAAAATACTACTGAAAATAATAAATAAATACATAAATAAATAAATAAAATAAGAGATAGGTGCAGAGAGAAAGTTTACTTTACTTTCCCAAAAGGGAAAGGGCTGGTGCATTGCTAACCAATGCAAAGAAATAAACAGTGGTCTGCTGTCCTAGTGGCTGCTGTGTTGTAAGACAAGAAAGGGAGGGAGATTTGGGGGTTGAAATTGAGCAGACATCAGAAGGGTTGCCTTTGTTAGTTCTTTGGGAGACAGTCTGGGAGGTGTCTTATTAGTATTTTTCCAAAGCCTGTAAAACATTCTTAGAGCAAAAGTTACAAACTGTTTGAAAGGGGGCAGCTTGGGTTTGAAAGGGAGGGAGTAGAGTCCTTCTACTAAGTAGAAACTTTCAGGCTCGATTTCCCTAGAGTTATTAAAACAGCAGGGAGGAGGGGTATATGAGAATGTAGCCTTGAGAGTAGTTTATCTTGTCCATTGGTTTGAACAGAGGGGCTGTTTGAACTAGAGGAGCTAACAGTCTTGAGGGTTAATTGCCAGGTGCTTTTCATAGCTTATGGGAGGTTACAGCAAAGAGAAAGAAATGCCTTTTTTTTCCTCCAAAGAGTTGCTGAAGAATGAATTTGTGTGGATTGTATTTGTTAGAATTCAATTAATTATTAGATCTTGTTAACCTTTTCCAATAATGAAACTGTGATATAATTAAGAAAAACAATATATTCTAGTCCATGACAATTAGAAACTCCTTCAAAGCAAAATTTTAGATGGCAATCAGGAGGCAACTACTCCCTGGTGACTAATAAATTTGAACTAAAGTTAAATAATTATTTCCAACGAGTAATGGTTACAACCTAATTGTCGGCTTTGTTGCCTCAGTGAACGGTTCGCCTTATTTAAGCCATGCAAATCAGCCTGCCCTTTGGAGTCCAGCCCAGGGAGGCATTAGGGCTTTAGAAAATGTGGGCAGTTTTGATGCCCCTTCTGCCATCGAGCTGCCTTTAGAGGGGATGTTTTACTGTCTGTTCCTTTAGAGGGGTTGTTTTCACTGTCTGTAGCTGGATATAGGGTATTGCGATGGTTAACAACAGACACAAAGGATTGGTCTATATTGGATCTTGCAAGAATTACCAGAGTGATTTGAACTATGTAGGACTGATAACAGTAATATGTAGTCAATTACATCGCTCTGTCCAAAGCTAGAAACTCAGCCTTGAGCATCTGCTGAGGAGTCAGTAATGCATACTCAACAGAAATCACCGAATTGTTGGCCAGATATAAGAAAAAAACCTTCAAATTGCTAGATTGAAAGTTAAGAACAAAATATCAGTCATGTATTACAAATAAGAATAGCCATAACTTTGACAAATGTCTTCTTGTTACCTTAAATATGCTTTTGCTCAAAATGGCTGATGGGGGTAAGTGACTGCTCTGAGGCCATCTTAAAGAGTCCCAATGTTGGCATAATGGGACCATTGCAAACTGATGAGGTAAATGAAGGTAATTTATTAAAGCTCATATAACCAGGTTAGTAAAAGGCTCATATAGCCAGGTAAATAAGCTACCTACAGACAAGTGAATAACAAATATTTTAAATAATATATGTGATAGATACATAGGAAGAATGAATCCACAGTATCCCTGGGGCCCAGGAGTTATTTGCAATAATGCTAAATTGGCCTTTGGTTAGGTTACTAATATTCCACCCACGTGGAAAACAACTTTCCTACAGCCTTCCTCCACCCAACCATAGGCTGTGCGTTTTTAAGTTTTTTCTTATTTTTGTTAATCCTCACCTGAGGATAATTATCCTTTGATTTTTAGAATGGAAGGAGAGATGGGAGGAGAGAGAGAGAGAGAGAGAGAGAGAGAAATTGGTTGATTCCCACGTGTCCCAACTGGAGCTTGGAATGGAATCTGCAACCCAGGTATGTGCCCTTGACCCAGAATTAAACCCTTCAGTGTGTGTGTGTGTGTGTGTGTCTGTGTGTCTGTGTGTGTGTGTGTGTCTGTGTGTTGGGTGGAGGGGCCAATGTGGCACTCTAACCACTGAGCACACCATCCAGGGCTAGGCTATAGGTTGTTATTTTTTAAAAATGTTTTTATTGATTTCAGAGAGAGGCAGGTAGAGGGAGAGAGATGTAGAAACATTAATAAGAAATATTGATGGGTTGCCTCCTGCATGCCCCCACTGGAGATCTAGCCCACAACCCAGGCATGTGCCCTGACCAGGAATTGAACCTGCAACGTCCTGGTAAATGGGATAACACTCAACCATTGAGCAACACCAGCCTGGCAAGGCTGTGTGTATTTCTAGACTCAGATTTTATCTTCTAGTTATCAGAGCAAGAAGTCTTTGGAACTCTTGTTTTCTCGACAGTAGTTATTTTTCAGTGTGCTTTTGTGACATATTTTCTATCATTATTTATATCTCTCTTATTCTAGTCTCTGTTGTATCTTATTGTGCTACCTAACTATAATCTTCCTGTGGCAGAAGACTTAAAGGTTTGCATTTTCCCAGCAATGCTGACATATGCCCTGTAGCAGTAATTGCTATGGGGATGGTGGTCAATTGGGTGAGAATCACCATCACCTTTAAATGACTTTTTTGGTAGCATCTCATCACTACATTTCCAATTTCTTTTTTCTTTTTGGGGGTTTATATTTGTCCTTATTTTTCTATTCCACCACAGTTTTTCATATGCTAGCCAGACAATCACACGGTCCTTGGAGTGCAGTTTGGAAATACTACAGCTGTCAGCTTGCTCTCTATGAGTCTGTCTCTGTTTTGCTTGTTTATTTTGTTCACTAGATTCCACATATGAGTAAAACCATATGGTACTTCTCTTATCTAAAGACAGCACTTCAAACTGTCAATATACTGCACAAAAATATGTTTTTTCTTTTTGAAATTTAATAAGTAGATTAAAATGTCAACATACTTGAAATTTTGAGTAGATTGAGTTAATGTGGAATTAGACCTTGACATCTGTGTTTACAGTTGAGCCAGAAATTGGCACAGAGTAATGACAAGTCTCCAGCATTAGTAAAGGAAAGGAGAGGCAGAGAAGCAATGCTTACAATTAGCTTTTATGGCATCTCCAACTGAAAGACCTTGTACTTCTTAGAATGGAAAAGGTGCCCTACACAGGTGGGCATTTCAGTTGTGAGTGACCCTGCATGTCTAAAGACATCCACTTCTGTGCTGGCCCTCGGGACACTCTCCCAGCATGCTGCAGTGTCAGTCTTCTGAGGAATTTGTATTGAGTCTGTTATGAGGGACCTTTGACATAAAGTTGAAAATCCATGTTGACTATACTTTACAAAATAAATACTTATAAATGAGGTTGATTTATCACATAACACTAAAACATTATTTCCTTATCAGGAAGGGTAGTTTGGGGATTTGTGAGATTAATGTTAGGAAATATTAAGTTGTAGGACTCCAGGGAAGGGTTTCTCATTTTATATTTTTAAATTAAATTTATTGGACTGTTTTTTAACTTACTTAAATTCAATTTATTGGGATGACATCTGTAATAAAAGCATAATATGCTAATTAGACTGGTCAACCAAATGACCATCTGGACGTCCTTCAGGATGACCTTCTGGATGAAGCTGGGGCTGCAAGGGCTGAGCCCCTTGCACCAATTTCATGCATCAAGTCTCTAGTTGGTTAATAAGATTATACAGGTTTCAAGTGTACACTTCTATGATACATGATCTGTATGTTGTGTGGACGAAAAGGGGCCATGTGCTAACCTGACTAACTCAGGGAAGACCTGTGCGGCAGCTTTGTAAACTCAAAAGATCTAAAGTAACCACAAAGGCTGGTTTGAAATTAAAACTTTTAAATAAAAAAAGCAGTTTATAATGGGTAGATATGTCCTAGGCCAGGATCTTCCCTGACAAAGATCAATTTAGATCTTTACGGAGCCTATTGTTTTTTTTGCATCTAAGATAACCTACCTGTGGAATGCCAGGGTAACTTGTAACTTCCCCTTTTCCCCCTGGCCCCTCAAGGCACAACAAATGACACCAACATGAAAACCACAAATTCCCTCATTGTTATTTTTATTGTGTTAATTGCCAACTGTTAACTATCCTGCACTCACCTACATAAAAGAAATATGTTCTATCACTTTAATTTTTATCCAATCCCAGAGGTTTCCCTGCTTTGCTTTCTCCCACCTCCCTAATCTATCACCAGTGGATTTCATGTAACCCACTTATGTCTCTTCCTTTGATGGAAATTTACAAAACTAAGTTAAAAGCCACCATTCTCCGGAGCATTGATTCTGCTTCCTAGCAATTTTCAACAGTTTGGCTCAAGTAAACTCACAAAAGTTCTTTACAAGTTTGAATGTTTTCTTATGTTAATAGTGGCATTAAGTGCCCACCAGGCTATGTCACAACTCCCATCACCATATTTGACCCCCTTTATCCTTTACTACCCCTCACCCTCCTTCCCTTGGCAACCATCATACTGTTGTCTGAGTCTATTCGTTTTGTTTGTTTATTTATTTTTGTTCATTTGTTGCTTTCAGTTTTATACCCCTCATATGAGTTAAATCACACAGTTCTTGTCTTGACTTATTTCTCTTAGCATAATATTCACAAGATTTCTCCCATTGACACAAATGGCAGATTTCACCTTTTCATATGGCTGAGTAGTATCTGGTGTAGATATGTATCGCCCTTTCTTTATCCAATCATCTATTAAAGTGTTAGTGTAGGTAACTAATTATTAATAAAAGGGAAGAAGCAAAAGGGAATCAAATAATAAGTTTAATAGACTAGGAAGCTGAAGCAGATATCAGGAAGCTATAGTCTAAACAGACTCACTCACACACCGACACCCAGGAGGCTGCTGCCCAGGAGACTTCCTCCTCAGAGCATAGGAAACTTCCCTGGGGTGCTTTGGGTGGTGCCAAGTTTCCAGAGTGGGGAGGAGGAGGAATTCCTCTGTGGGGCAGGGGCACAGTGGAAACCAGCAGCCTTCACAGAACTCCTGCACATGCACAGTGAGAGTCAGGGTGACACCAAAGCGGGGCAGGGCCCAGCCTGGGAAAACTAGAAAGGTAACCAGACTGGATAGAGCGTGTGGAACCCCAAGAGGCCCAGGAAAAGGGGTGGTTGGGGGAGGGCCATCTCAAGCCTGGAAAGATCAGGAAATAGGTTCGCATGGTTTGAATGGCACCTTGTCCTTGCCATGGGCCAGGAGACATGTGGAGGATTAACAGGCGCCTCCTGGCAGTTGCTTCTAGATCCTGCCAGCCCACTACGTCCACAGGGGTTGTTAATCCCATGGACCCCAAATAAAATCTTAACGTCATGTTTAAGCTTCTCCACGCATGTGCTGTTTGAAATTCTTTACCTTGCCACTGAAAAAGAATGCATTTCGCCTGTCACAGAAGGACACTTCAGTTGTTTCCATGCCACTGTGTATAATGCTGTGATGAAGACAGGGATGCGTATGTTTTTGCAAATAAATGTTTTCAAATTTTTCAGGTAGATACTCAGAAGAGGGGTGGCTGAGTTATAGGGTGGCTGTATTCTTAGTTTTCCATACTAGCTGTACCAGTTTACATGGCCATCAGTGGTGAAAGCAGGTTTATTTTTCTCCACAACCTCTCCAGCGCATGTTACTACTTGTCCTGTTGATAATTATCAACATATTTGATTTTTTCAACTTTTATTTCTTTCAAATTCAGTTAATGTTCAATATTTGCCAGGGTTCATGCCCCAGCATCAAGAAGGGTTCAGGGATCTGGAAAAGGGGCTGCGCGTAGATGACATAGGAATCCAGAGACTAATAAAGAGCCTGGAGACGAGATATAATTTTGAAAGGCATTGGGGGTCAGAGGACCTTCAGCTAAAGGAACTGAAGAGTTCCTCCTTGTCTAGGACCATTGCTTTTATTAATACAATTTGCCCTAAGGCAAGGTGGAGATAATACACTTTAAAGGGTAAGGTTTCAAAGGGTACAGAAGCATTGTCAGTTTGGGGAATAGCCTAAGGCTGTCCAGGTGTTTGGCCAGTAGGAGGTATAACATGTAGATTAAGATGCCCTTTAACTATCTGGCAACCACAATCAGTTTCCTATTCAGGTTTGGGGAAATGCCTTTAGCCATTCCCAACAAGTGACTACATGTGTGACTCAACCCAGTTGAGTCCCCAAGTCTCATCAACCTTTGATTACATGCTGGAATTGGTCTACAGGAAATACTATATTATTTCAGATGTTAAGTCTGATCAGATAATTGAATCAACATCCCCTCCCCTGGGGACTGACCTTTAGGCCACTTCACAATGGACATTCCACTTGCTCAGACCACATTCCACTTGCTAAGGTCATTATCTCTCCCCTCCTGAGTTTCCCAGAATCCAGACCTGCACAGAGAATTCCCCACCCAGAAAAAATCCACGTTTAAAACCCTCTGACTTCCTGTCTTTGGGGGCTGGCGCCATTTTGGGGCTCAGCCCATCTGGTATCCAGATGACCTAATAAATTCATAATTCTTGAAATATTAAGATTTACTGCATGAAACATTATTATATTTAAAATCATTTTTCTTGAAATAAAAATAACTGAAAAATGTTTACTTAAAAATCCTATATAATAAAAGCCTAATATTCAAATCGACCAAATGGTTGAATGACCGGTGTCTATGACACCCACTGACCACCAGGGGGCAGATGTTCAACACAGGAGCTTCCCCCAGCTGGCAGGCCCCAGGTTAGCCAAGGCAGGTGCCAGCGGGGGCCCCCACGATCGCCCTACTGGTCACCTCACAGATCAGCCCTGATCACCGGCCAGGCCTAGGGACCCTACCTGTGTATGAATTTCATGCACCAGGCCTCTAGTAAATAAATAAATTCATAATTCTTCACCCTTTTTAGCCTTGGGTACTCCTCCTTCGGTGACCCTAACACTGCAGAGTGGTTAGACATTTATAATACCTTTGAAGTGACCCATAATCAGTCTAGTACTCATTTGACACCATATAGTTATTACAATATTATTGATTATATTTCCTATGTTGTATTTTAAATACACATGACTATTTTGTAACTGAAAATTTGTACTTGTTAATCCTTTCACCTTTTTCTCTCAGATCCCCTGCCCCACAAATTTCTTCCCTCTGGAAATCATTAGTTTATCCTCTGTATCTATTTTGTTTGTTTTCTTTTTTTTAGATTCTACATATAGGTAAAATCATGTGGTGTTTGTCTTTGTCTGAATTATTTCAATTAATACCTTCTAGGTCAATCCATGTTGTCACAAATGATAAGATTTTATTCTTTTTAATGGATAAATAATATTTGATTGTACATATGTACCACCCCTTTTTAATTCAGTTGTCTCCTGATGGGCATTTATGTTGATTTCATATATTGGCTATTGTAAATAATGTTGCAATGAATATGGGGATGCATATCACTTTTTGAGTTAGTGTTTTGGATTTCTTCAGATATGTACCCAGAAGTGAAATTGCTAGGTAAAAGCACAATTCTATTTAAAAAAATTTTAAGGACCTTCCATACTGTTTTCTGTAGTTACTGCACCAATTTTCAGTCTCACCAATGGTGCACAAGGATTCTCATTTTTCTATATCCTCACCAACACTTACTGTTTGTTGATTTATTGATGCCAGCCATTCTGACAGTTGTGAGGTGATATCTTATTGTCATTTTAATTTGCATTTCTCTAATGATTAGTAACATTGAGCACCTTTTCATATGTCCTTGGCCATCTGCATGTCCTGTTTGGAGAAATATCTACCCAGGTGCTCTGCTTATCCTTTAAGTGGATTGTTTGTATTTTTGGTGTTAAGTTTTATGAATTCTTCATATATTTTAGATATGAACCCCTTATTGGATATATCATTGGTGAATACGTTCTCTGATTTGGTATGTTGGTTTTCATTTCTTTGATGGTCTACTTTGCCACATACAAAACCTTTCTGTTTCAAGTAGTCCTACTTATTTATTTTTTCTTCTGTTTCCCTTACCCAAAGAGATATTTTAAAAAAATAAAAATTGCTAAGATAAATGTTAGAGTTTACTGGCTATGCTTTCTTCTAGGAGTTTTATAGTTTCAAGACTTGCATTTAAGTCTTTAAACCATTTGAGTTTATTCTTGTATATGACTTAAGAAGGTGGTATGGTTTCATTTTTGCATGTTATCTGTCTAATTTTATCAACAACATTTTATTGAATAGACCTTTACCCCATTGTATGTTATTGCCTCCTTTGCCATATATTAATTGTTTATATAAGTATGGGTATTTCTGGGGTCTCTATTCTGTTTCATTGATCTACATGTCTGTTTTTATGCCAGTACAAGGCAGTTTGGATATTAAAGCCTTGTAATATAGTTTTTTTTTAATTTTTTATTACAAAGGGTATTATATATGTGTCCATTCCCCCCCCCAGCCCTAGACAGTCCCCTAGCCTCCCCTATCCCCCAGTGTCTTATGTCCATTGGTTATGCTTATATGCATGCATACAAGTCCTTTGGTTGATCTCTTACCCCCCTATCTCCCGCCCCCCAACCCTCCCAGGCCTTCCCGCTGCAGTTTGACAATCTGTTTGAGGCAGCTCTGCCTCTGTATCTATTATTGTTCAAAAGTTTATAATGGTCTCAATTATCCATGAATAAGTGAGATCATGTGGTATTTTTCCTTCATTGACTGGCTTATTTCACTTAGCATTATGCTCTCCAGTTCCATCCATGCCGTTGCAAATGGTAAGAGTTCCTTTCTTTTTAGAGCAGCATAGTATTCCATCGTGTTTGTAATATAGTTTGATATCAGGTGGCATGATACTTCTCGGTTCTTCTTTTTCAAGGTTGCTGTGACTTCTTACGAATTTTTGGATTATTTGTTCTAGTTCTGTGAAAACTATTGTTGATATTTTGATAGAGATTGTGTTTAATCTATAGAGTTCTTTGGGTAGAATAGACATTTCAACAATGTGAATTCTTTCTATCCATGAGCAGGGTACATGATTCCATTGATTTCTATCTTGTTCAAATTCTTTCTTAAACCCCTTATAATTTTCTGAATACCAGTCTTTTACCTCCTTGGTTAAATTTATTTCTAGATATTTTATTTTTTGATGCAATTGTAAATTTCTTTTTTGGAAAGTTCATTATTTATGTATAAAAATATAACTGATTTCTGAATATTAATTTTGTATCTTGCTCCTTTATTGAATTTATTTATCAGTTCTAATAGGTTTTTGGTAGAATCTTTAGGGTTCTCTCTATAGTATTGTATCATCTGCAAATAATGGCAGTTTTACTTCTTTTCCAATTTGGATACCTTTTATTTCTTTTCTCTTTTTTTGTTTTTGTCTGATTGCTATGGCTAGGTCTTAGAATACTATCTATACTAATCATAGCTTAGGTGATCGTCACACCCTCATGCATCATGCCCTAATGTCGTCACAAGATGGCTGTCACAAGATGGCCGCATGCACAGCAGAGGCGGGGCCTGGTGAAAGAGGTGGGTGGTGGCAGGGGAGGGCAGCTGTTGGGCGATCAGGCCAGCAGAGGAGCAGTTAGGCATCAATCAGGCCTGCTGGGGAGTGGTTAGGGGGCAATCAGGTTGGCAGGCAGAAGCGGTTAGGAGCCAGCAGTCCCAGATTGTGAGAGGGATATCCAACTGCCCCGTGAGATCAGGCCTAAACCGGCAGTCAGACATCCTCTGGGGGGGATCCCAGATTGGAGAAGGTGCAGGCTGGGCTGTGTCAATTTAGCAAGAGACACAGGGCACGCAGAGGTCAGCTGCTGACTTCCTAGGCCTGTGGACCTTTGACAGTTTTTAAGCATGCTGCAGGATGGGCCAAGGCTGGTTTTCTGCCATTGATAGAGATTCAGGAGGTGCTCGTGTTGGTTGGGGCAGGATCTCGGAGTCATCTAGGTCGGGTGAATGGTATTTACCAAGTTAATTCAGATTCAGTTTTGGTGGCCCCTGTGCCAGAAGGCACCATGGGAGGTGGGCTTAATACAGGGACAATGGTGATCATCCCTGCAGCTCTTGCCCCAAAGCCACCCAACTCATCTTCTTCCTTTATGTCTCTGGTGCCCCTACAGCTACTATCCCTTCCCTGGATCACAGGGTGAGTGCCTGTGAGTGAGTGAATCTGTGCGCAGGCCCTTTAAGAAGACACCCGGGTATTCCAGCAGCCCTCTGTGCCACCCAGATGGATGGAAGCCCCACTAATTTTCATAGCCATATGTTGTGAGCTCTTTTCTCCCTGGCACTGGTTCTTCAGGCTCAAGAGCCCAGTGTGGAGGTAGGACCTGCCATTGCTCAGGGTCGACCTCTGCAGTTGAAACATTCCTCCAGATTCTCAACTGCCACAGATGGGTGTGGGACCAGACCATTTCACATCTCTGCCCCTCCTACCAGTCTCAATATGGTTTCTACTTTATATCCTTAGTTATAGGACTTCTGTTCAGCTCATCTTCAGATGGTCATCCAGAGTAATCCTATATAATAAAAGGGTAATATGCAAATAGACTGAACAGCAGAACAACCAATCAAAGCATAACCTGCTAATGATATGCTAAGGCTGCTCAATGGCTCACTATGATGTGCACTGACCACCAGGGGGCAGAAGATCTGACTGGTAGGTTAGCTTGCTGCTGAGGTCTGACTGATCATACTGAGTGAGATGGGCTGAACATGCCCTGGAGCCCTCCCATGGGTCCCTCCCTGGCCCAATCATACACTGGTGGGGTCCCTCAGCCTGGCCTGCACTCTCTCACAATCTGGGACCCTTCAGGGGATATTGGAGAGCCCTGACCCGGCAGCCCACTCCCCTGGGAGGGCACCAGATGCAGGACTCATGGCTGGTGAGTGCCGCTGTGGCAGCGCGAGCCTCTCCCAATCGGGACTGATTGGACATGACAGGCACAGTGGGGCCAGATGAACAGGAGAAGCAGGTAGGAGCTGCTGGCAGCGTTGGACTGTGGGTTTCAGCCTGATCCTTGCAGGCCACCCAGAGGGACACCACCCATGCAGGAATTAGTCCACCGGGCTTCTAGTTATTTTATAATTTAGTTGTAATTTTTCTGTGGCTGTGGAAGTGGTGAGTGCAGTGCTTATCCCCTCCACCATCTTGACTGAAAACCTCTATGATCATAGTTTTTAAACAGATAATCATGCACTCCCACATCACCTTTTTAAAGAGATTTTGGGAAGATGTTTTCATGGAGTTATTGATGGGAACAAGATGAGATGAAAATGTCCTTGAGGAATAAAGGGCATTTTTGAGGTGCAAAGTATTATAATACACTCTTGGAGGTAGCTAGACAAGTTTCAAACTTAAGGGAAGTACAGAGGAGAAACCCTGACAAAGCAACATCCTATTTATTGGAAAGGGTTGGAAATTAGGGGCTAGGAGGAAAGAGGACACCTTCTCAGTGGAGGTTAGACCTCTCAAAGAGAGGAAACTGAGGAAACAGAGCTAAGAAAAGTGAAACTAAGGAAAAAGTAGGGCTGAAGAAGCACATGTGTGACTGATGGGAAGGAAAAGATGAGGACCCAAATGAAATAGTGGCACAAAGGGAACTTGTCAGAGAAGATGGGGATGCTTGGGAGCAGAATGATTAGAGCAGGTTGAAACAGAGGTGCCGCTTTGTCTAAAACATGTGAGGCATGGAAGACTAGATGGGGAAATTAAAGGCACCATGCAAGGTCAAGAGGAGGGATGCTGACAACAGTGTCTGCGTGAAGGGCACAGAGATGAAGATGAGGGATGGGAGGAGAACAACTTTACCAACACAGTTTGCACTTTCTGAGAGAGTGAGCAAGTGTGAGGATTCCAAGGGAGATGAAGATGGAAAAGGGAAAGCTCAAATTGGTGCCCTCAGCACTGGTAAAGTATATAATGCATTTTCTGAGAGTAAATATAGTGGAAATGTGGATGGGACTGTGACATGAAAAAGGCTTGAAATGTCAGTGAGGCAGGTGACAGGAAATTAAAATAAACCCCCAAAATACCAGATAGTTCAATTTTATGAACGACTCATACATGATTGGTAATATTTTTCTGTAATACTGGAAATAAGTATGTAAAATGAGTAATGAGGATACTCAATCATTGTAGACTTACTTATTTGTTCATTCAACAAATATTATTGAATGCTTCATTTGTGCGAGACATTTTTCCAAGCATGGTGTGTTCAGCAGAGCACAGAAAGCAGTCTGGAGTCCCAGGCACTGTATGGCCTAAAGCTGGAGGAAGATCAGAAAACAACTGAGGTGTGGTAAGGAGTCATCTGCGTGCCATGGGAACACAAGGCTCCCCAACCAGTCTAGAAAGGTAGGGGCTGGGAAAAGACTGCATGGTGTATGGCAAAGCCTGAGAATAATGAGAAGCTCACAGTGAAAAGGCCTGGGAGGGGCATGGAGAAAACGACATACAGGGTGGCTGGAAGTGGGATAGAATGAGGAAGATGGACTTCAAAGAGTGGTTTGTCCTTACAAGAGGGAAGGGCTGAGATCTACTGGGAAGGCATGGCAGCAACAATAAAAGAAGACTTCTGTCTGGGCAGGGAATGAATAATTGAGAAAATTGAAGAAATGTAATTATACTCCTGGTTACTTTTGGCAAATGGGGATGAGGGCAATGGAAAAGTCCTGTGTCCCCTCCCTGGCTCTCCAGGAGGTTGGCTTGTGTTGAAACAAAAATAATCCAGATCTTGGAATTATACCTAGGCTTGAACCAGGGCTCTACACCAAGTGTCCTGAACCTCAAAGTCTTCATCTATGATTACTAAAGTATATAACTTTCTGAATTTTTATAAGGATCAAGTAATATAATTTATGAAAAAAAATGTTTGTTAACTTCAAAAAAATTTTAAAACAATTCTTTGGCTTTAAGATGCTTCCTGGAATATTCATAAGGAGGAAAGCAGGTGGCCTGTATACAGCTGTCAGTACAACTCTTCATTAAGGCATTTCTTTTCCCAAAGAGGGTGGAGAGTCATGAGCCCATCCCGAACATCAGACACCAGGGATCTAGCCACTTTGTTGATTTCTGAGGCAGCACTCAGGTCATGAGTTTTTAGCACTTGTAGTCTGTGACTTGGAAGCTATGCAATTTCACATCTCAAACACGAACAAGCTGTAGCTGACAAGCATCTGTGAGACAGCAGGAGGCTAGGCATTTCTGATCTGAGAAGAAACACTTTAGGGCATGTCCCACTGTGGCAGGCTTAATCCAATATTAATTAGAATTTAATGACTTTACAAACATCCAAGAGTGTCAGCTGCCTAGACTCATGGCATTCTCTTTCTATAGCAGCACTTTTCAATGGAATTTGCTTTTTGTCTCTGCTTCCTCAAACCTTTCCCTTCTCTCACCCCCACATACCGCACACCTCAAATTTACCCACAGTAGCAGGGCTAAAATTCTTTAAAATATGCAAGTAGATATTTCATTGTCTTAAACAATTACATAAATTCAGAGTTGGGTTTTGAGCCCAGGTATTTCCAAAACTTGGGCATTAGCTACTCGGCTATATACCACATAAAATCAAATTTCTTTTATATACAAACCAGGAACATAAACCATGTATTGCTCTGGCTTACTTAGTTTGATTTATTTTTTTATGCTATATGACATTTTGTCTGCTTTTACTTTTCTCTTTAAATTTTTGATTTTAAAAATTAGATCTAATACTAGCTTGAGCTAGTTCAATCATTATTAAGAAAATCCTTATTTACTGATTGATGTATTGTTTGATACATTCACTTACTCAAATATTTTTTTCATGAAACAAGCACTGTGCAGACAGGGAGAGACATTATAAGACTCACAGAACACAAAGAGCTTGCAGCCCACATAGGACAGGAGCTGGGATGAGGAGGGGCAAAGCCCAGGGGAAGGACATTCGAGGTGATGTCAGTTCTGGGTGTTATTTGAGCTGAGACTTGAAGACAAGAGAGAGCTGCTAGTTCAGCGGGCCCGGGTGGTACACATGGCGGGCAGAGTACACGGCTTCTGCAAAGTCCTAGAGGTGAGAATTTGGTTGTTATGTAGAAACTAGACATCAGAAAAGATTAAGGGAGCACTGAGACATGGCAGCATTGGGAAGACTCTTCTGCTGTTTGTTGAAGAACGAAAGCTTCTATCACTTGGTGACTACAAGTTAACGATGGGTTTTAAATAGTGGGATAACATAGATGCATTTTAGGATGCATACTTTGAGCAAGAATGGGAAGAAAGCATGGGGGGGGGGGTCTGCCACATTGATTAAAGACGTTTCTTATATGTTACGTAGGGACAATACATTTGCTTCCATTACATCAGTTAAGGAACTATAAAAAGCCTGATAGCATCTATCACAGAGTAGGAATTTGATAAGTGATAGCTGTTTATTATTGTTACTAGAGGCCTGGTGCACAAAATTCATGCATGGGAGGGGTCCCTCAGCCTGGCCTGCACCTTCTCCAATCCAGGACCCCTTGGGCGTTGTGCGACTGCCTCTCACAATCCGGAACCACTGGCTCCTAACCGTTCACCTGCCTGCATGCCTGATTGGACCCCTAATCACTCTTCTTGCCTGCCTGATCTCCCCTAACTGCTCTGCTGCCAGCGCCACCCCTAACCACTCTGCCTGCCTACCTGATTGCCCCTAACCCCTCTGCCTGCCTGCCTTATTGCCCCTAACCACTTGCCTGCCCTTAACTTTCCCTGCTTGCCTGATTGCCCCTAACCACCTCTGCCTCACCCCACACCCCGGATCTGGGACCCAGGATTTCCTCCTCTGGCCAGTTGCAGGCACCCAGGACCTGGGTTGGCCTCAGCCACAGGTGCCTGTGACTGTCGGGTGAGCGGCTTGTCCCTCTCCCGTTCTGCAGGCACAGGCACAGACGTTGGTGCCTGGGACCACGAGGCAGGCAGCTTGTCCCTCTCCCAGGCCACAGCCTGGCTGTTCCTCTTTCCTCTCTCACGAGCTCATTTGTGCCTGGCTGGTCTCCATTACTTTCTCCCCAGTGTTGAGTGCCTGAGCCATTATAGTGTGATGGCATGAAGGCATAATGACCATTTGCATATTAGCTCTTTATTATATAGAACTAGAGGCCTGGTGCACAAAATTCATGCATGAGTGCAGTCCCTAGGTCTGGCTGGTGATCAAAACATGAGCATCTGGCATGGAAGGGTAGGTCCCAGCTGACATCTGGGCCCTGAGCAGCACCTAGGCCCCCGAACTCCCATATGCCCCCCTCTACCTGAGTCATCAGTCCCCGCCCAGCTCCCTTAGCACCTGGAAGCCAGGCAGTAGCCCCGCCCCCTTCTGTCGCCACTGGTCACAGTCTGTGGGGCAATTGGCAGGAGATCAGGCCCCACTTGAACCCACCTTGGCCTGGAACCACCTGCTCACCTGCTCCACCATTCTGCCATGGTCCCATTCTCATTGAGGCCAATCAGGGCTGGCAGCGCCTCCACTACCATCCTCTGCCAGCACTGTGTTGCTGACACCTGCCATGTTCTGTGCCACCCTGTGGTGGTCAGTGCACGTCATAGTGAATGGTCAAATTTCTGGTAGAACTCCTGGTCAAACTCCTGGTCGAGGGGACAATTTACATATTAGGCTTTTATTATATGATTATTATTTCTATACATTTAAATGGTGTAGACACATTATGTCTAAGATTATTTATATAACAAGTAGCCTGGAATCATCAAGATAGTTGATTCAGGACCTTTAGAAGTTAATGCATTTATACATCTACTAGGGGCCTAGTGCACAAATTAGTGCACTTTGAAAGAACTGTGGCCTGCAAGGATGTGGTGGGCACAGGGGCAGGTCTTGGCCCGTCTCTCACACCCCTGCCTGGCCACTCCTTCCGCAGCCCCTGGCATCAGCAGGGGGTGCGAGTGGAGGCTGCTGCCTCAATCATCCTTCAGGAGCAGGGGCAGGTGGAGAAGCCCTCAGGGGCAATTGGAGTTGGCAGCCACCGCTTGTACCTGCTGATGGTGTGGAGTGATCAGGAGCAGCACTGGCCTCTTGCAGCCGGCAGTGGGTGCAAGTGACAGTTCCTGCACCAGCAGTGGGTGCAAGCAATGGCTCTGGTGCCAGCAGCAGGTGCAAGCAGGACCAGCGCCAGCAGCAGGTGCAAGTGCCAGGTGGGACTGTGGCTCTCGGGAGCAAAGAATTTTCAGCAAACACCAGAGGCTTGCCCCAATGACAGCAACTGGCCTTGGTCTGGTGCCCCCACTCACCTGCTCCACCATCCCGCCACAGCCAATGCCCACCATATTCCATGAGTGGTCAGCACATGTTATAGAGACCAGTTGTTCAGTTGCTCTACTGTTTTTGTCTATTTGCATATCAGGGTTTTATATATATAGACTAGAGGCCTGGTGCACAAAATTCATACGGGGGGCGGGGGGAAGGGGTCCCTAGCCTGGCCTTCACCCTCTTGAAATCCGGGACTGCTGGCCCCTAACTGCTCACCTGCCTGCCTGATCACTCCTAACCACTTGCCTGCCTGATCACTTTTAACCACTTTTGCCTGCCTGCCTGATTGCCCCTAACCGCCTCTGTTTACTTTGAATTTATATTGGTTCACACAAACACTCCATCCATGCTTTTGTTCTGGCCCTCCGGTCCAGTTTAAGAACCCATTGTGGCCCTCAAGTCAAAAAGTTTGCCCACCCCTGCTCTAACCACTCTACCTGCCTTCCTGATTGCCCCTAACTGCTTGCCTGCCTGATTGCTCCTAACCACTCACTGGGGGGCAGGCTGGCTGGAGTGAGGGGCCATGGTTCTTCTGATCTCTGGTTGTTCTGCCATTTTGGTCATTGGGCTTTTATTATATAGGATTATTTTCCTTGGTTTGTCTTTACTACTTATTGATTGTCTGCATTTTTAAAAACTTATTGAATCCCTGAGTATTAAGTTTCTACTCCTAAGAAAAGCACTATTTCATGTTACAAGTTAAGAAAAGAATGTTTATCTCCAAGTTTCTAGATTATTAGTGGAAACCTCACATCATACATTAGTATGACAGTGTCCAATATTAGTAGTTTTTTAGACATGTTTACATTGATTTATGTGCCTATGATGTTGACTTTAATAAAATATTTTGTGAGCTTTCTTAACTATAAATCATGCATATCAAATGCATATACATATGAGTATATATAGTTGTATGTAATATGTGTACACAAACACACAATTACATAGAAATATACACATCCTTTGCCCTTGCTCCACCTACTTATTCTGCAGTCTTATCCAGAAAACAATTATATTTATTTGGCATTAATTGACCAACCAGAATTCTTTCTGTTTTCCTTTGCATTGTTGAAGTAAAAAACAACAACAACACAAAACTGTTATTTTCTTGCATTCTTTTTCTATGTACCTCATCTAGATTGTTTGCATATTAATTTCTATATTTGATTTGCTCAGGTTGATTTATAAGATGAGGAGCTTTTAAAGACATTTTTCACAGGATATTTGTTTTGTTTGACATTGTCTTGCTGCTAGACTAGAGTGTTTTTGTTACCCAAGACCATGATCATTGCTGGTTTTATTAATTGGTTGATGGATAGGAATTCATTTTGAATAAATATCTCCAAGCTTACTACAGCACATGTCTTCCTGTCAGGTCATTTTGTAGATTATCTTTTTACCCGGTTTCTACTAAGCAATTAAGATAAGAAAGTAAACTTTCAACAAAGATTTCAGAGTTATCAATATGTAATGGAATAATTGTTTTTCAGAGGGTTGCTTTTCTAATTTACCCCCTTGTTCCTACTGAAGCATGTTTGTTATGATCTTGTAATTTTCCTTAAAACCCTTTCCTTTACCATCCCCATACTTTTCTAAGTACTTTGGTGGAAGAGAGGTAGCAGTTATTATTATTATTATTATTATTATTATTATTTTATCAAAAGAGCTTTGAAGTTAACGCACTTGCATTTAATCCTGGCTTCATCACATAGGAACTGGATGGATTTAAGAGTTGTTCAGCATGTGTGAGCCTTGTACCTCTCACCTGTAAAGTGTAGATAATAATACCCCTTCATCCAGTTCCTAGGGGGATAAATGTACCTGCTGGCTATCAGACTTTCATGAAAGATCACAACTGTCCAAATGCTTTTATCACAGACAAACACATTGTCATGTTATAAGAATTTGATTTTCTTCTTTCTAAAAATTTTCCTTACCATTTTTCTTTGCTGTTCCACCTCTACTCTCAATTTGAGACCTTGCCTAATACTTCAATGGGAAAAGAAAAATTCCATTTGGGAATCCCAATCTCTCCTCTGCTCAATCTTAATCTCTTTGCATCTCATTCACACCTCTATGCTTTCACCTGTTGTGAATTGGGCCAAGAAGGCCAATCCCTCCAGGGGTAACCTGTCTCACTTCTTCTACACTCAAGTGCTTTGCTCACATGGATTTTCTCTCTCTCCTCCATCTTCCACATCTTTTCTCTATGTTCATTACCATTAATCTTATGTAATAAAGAGGGAATATGCTAATTAACCCTCACACTGTCTCAAAGATGGTGGCACCCACAGCCAGTAAGGAGAGAATATGCTAATTGACTGCCCCACCTCAAAAATGGTGGTGTCCAAGGCCAATAAGGGAGGATATGCTAATTGACTGTCACGCCCTCAAAGATGGTGGCACCCACAGCCACAGATGACAGTGCCCAGTCTCCACAGCCCCACCAGTGCACTGGTGCACTTGCCTCCGGAGTCCCCTACTTCCCTCAGTCCCCCAGCTTCCCAAGGCTGGCCTGAGGTACAGGTAAGCCTTGGATGGCAGCTGCCCAGATGCCCAGGGCCAACCCAAGGCACAGGCAAGCCTCGGATGGCTGTGGGTGCCACCATCTATGAGGGCGGGTCAGTCAATTAGCATATTCTCTCCTTATTGGCTGTGGGCACTGCCATCTTTGTGACAGTGTGAGAGTCAATCAGCATCCTGAGGCTCAGGTAACCAGGGCTGGCTGAGGCTTGCACAGCCAGCAGTGGCAGCAGCACAGGTGTGATGGGGCATTGCCTTTCCCTGATCACTCAGTCACCTCCTGCCCTTAAGGGCTTTCAGACGGTAAGAGGGGGAAGGCCAGGCTGAGGGACCCCCCCCATCCAGTGCATGAATTTTCATGCACAGAGCCTCTAGTACAAAAATAAATACCAAGATGACCTAATTTAAAAACAAAAAACCTCTTTAGTGATTCAATACTCTCCTTTATCTACTGACTCATTTCTGTTTTTCTTTTCAACAAAGATTCACAAAGGAGTTGCCACATCCACTGTTCTCCTCCTTACCTATATTTTCTCCTCTGTATTTCACACAGCATCCTTACTCACTGATCTGCTCTAATGGCTGGGTCAAGTGCACTCCTATCTTCTTTCTGGCCAAATGCAATGGCCACTTTTTGTGCTTGTCTTCCATGTTCACTCAGCAGTATTTAATGTCATCAACCACTTCATTGAAATTCTGTCCTCTTGTCTTTTGTGCCCCTAAATTCTTCTACATCTCTTCATATCACTGTGGATTTTCTCCATTCATTGTTGTTGAAGTAACACAACCTTTTTTGTCTTTGCAACCATTTCTATTTCTCTGCTAGCCCTGGAAAAACTGGAATACCCAGCGGCATTGGCAATGGCAGGGCAAAATGTAGGAGTCATCCTTGATTTCTCTTTC
>NW_006286590.1:71862-78265 GCF_000327345.1 Myotis davidii
CTAAGTGCTCAAAGGTACATCTAAAATCTATCTACTATCATGGTCCCTTTCACCTTTTCCAAACCAACAGCATCTCCTGGGGATGACTGCAACTGGTTCCTGATGGGGCTCTCTGCCAATATTTTGGTCCCTGAAAGTGGCTCTCTACACAGCCATCAAAATGATCTTTTAAAGATATAAGTCATGGAAATTTACCTCTTAAATTTTACTGAATATAATTTAAAATCCTGTGTATGGCTTCCCATTGCCTTTGGAATAGACCCCAATCTCCCTAACATGGCCTTATATATTTGAGTTTTTTCCCTTTTTCTTACATTACTCAATCCTCACCTATCAAGTTATAGCCATATTGATCTTCTGATTCTCAAACTCACCAGACTCATTAAGTTTTGGCTTTAATTTGTTTACCCATAGATTTGAGATCTCAAAAATGGAAACTGTATTATTATTAGTTACTATGTATATCCTCTTTCCAATTAAATTTTGAAACATTGTTTCAAATTATATTTCTGGGCTATAATGGGTAATTAGCACTACATTTGTCTCAAGCAAGATCCATTTTGTTGGTAGATTTTTGGTATTGTAAACTGAATCCCAGAAGATTTGAGCTATGCAGTTAATCTAGTGGAAAGGGAGCTCAGAATAACACTGTGAGAGATAGGATGTTTAAAGGATAAGATATTTGAAGGGAATTCAACAAGGTCTTTTTGCTAAAAGATAGCCTTTACAGGTAAAATTTTCAATAGATACAAAACTTATACGTATGGTAGGAGACCATTAATAAGGCTTTCTATTTTTAAATTTTTTTTAAAAATATATATTTTATTGATTTTTTTAGAGAGAGGAAGGGAGAGGGATAGAGAGTTAGAAACATCAATGAAAGAGAAACATCATTTAGCTGCCTTCTGCACACTCCCTACTGGGGATGTGCCCACAACCAAGGTACATGCCCTTGACTGGAATCGAACCTGGGACCCTTCAATATGCAGGCCGACGCTCTACCCACTGAGCCAAACCAGTCAGGGCATTTTTTTTTAGAGCATAGGAGGAAAATAATACAAAGATTCACATATATTTGTTTCAAATTTCTTTTTCTGAATTAAGTGTTTTAAATAGTTTTTGTGATGCTGCAAATAAAAAAATAAACAATTTTCTCAATATTTTTCAGCAAAGTTACATATTAATCTCATTGCTCTGAAGCTTACATTTTTCGCTTAAAACATATGATGCATGGCTTTCCAGGTGAAAATGGCTGTAAGACATTTAATGATGTGGATATATTATAGTTATTAACTATTTTTTATTCATGGGGTATTTAGATTATTTCCATTTGCAAACAATAAATAAATGTGGATACATAACTCCTTTAAGTACTGATATTTTTATTTCTATAGAATTAATTCCTGAAAATGACATTATTGAGTCATGGTTCTGAGGTCTCTAGTCTTTATCACATTGTGCCTACTAGATTTGTGAAAATTGCATCTTGCGTTTCCACAATTACTAGTGAGGTTTAACATTCGTTCATTCATCAAATATTTACTCTGTGCCCAGTGGTGTTCTGGAGCAAGGTTATGGTGCCTCATGATAGTTTTTCCAACTCCGTGTTGTTATGTTGTTAATTTGGTTGCTTGAATCTGCCAAGCTGGGAGACTTTAATCCTAATAATCAACAAATGGTACCCCTCCCCAGCCACTCGTTAAGCATATGTTACTTAGTGCACCATTATACATGGCAGACTCTGTTCTAAGTGATTTGAATACATCAGTGATCAAATGGACAGACATCGTTGCTGTTATACAGCTTATACTACTGAAGAGGAAACAGATGATCCCGAAAATAGACAAACTACTCAGTAAGTTAAAAGATAATATTATAAAAAAGGAAGCAGAGTGAGGTAATGGGGGATAGGACTGTGTGTGTGTCGTGGGAGGTGTGCATGAAGTAGTCAGAGGTAGGCCTCTTGAAAAGGCATTGGGCCCATGTAAAGGAAATTTGAAGAGAAGCTCTCAAGGTCGAAGATACATCAGTGCAAAAGCCTTATGGGCACTGCGCCTGTGTTTCTAAGGAACAGCAAAGAGGCACTGTTGACAGGGGGATGAGTAAGACGGAGATTAGAAGGGAAATGCCAGGAGATGCGGGGCTGGTGGGCACTGTGAGGTCTCCATTCAGTGAAATGGCCCATTGCCAGGTTTTGAGCAGTCACCTGAACTCACTTAGGAAGAGCACACTTTCTAAGGTTAATGGGTATTTTGAGTGTTGTTGTTTATTTTCATTTGAAAATTGTATATATATATATATATATATATATTTACAATTATATCAATTGGATCATTTTAATTATCAATCTCAAGAACTTTTAATATATTAGTTATATTTATATTTTTTCTGCCATATGGTGTTGCTAATGTTTTTCTTAAACTGTCATTTTTTTAATGTTATGGTTTTTATACTCTTTTTAATATAAATGTGCACCAAATATGTAAATCATCCCTGCTCTTCACTCTGAAATGATAAAGCTTTCCTCCTTTCCATGTTGTTAGGATCCACATGTTTGTTTTGATTTTTGACAGGAGGGTTTGAACCACTTTTAATTTGTTTTTGTGGTATAAGTAATTTGCTTATAGTTTCTTCTAGTTCAGGAGTTGGCAAACTATGGCCAAGCCGCTCACTGCCCATTTTTCTAAATAAAGTTTTATGGGAACATAGTAGGCCCCCTTCTTCATACACTGTCTGTGACTCCTCTCTTCTCATGCTGACAGCTTACCATGAAAGAGACGCATGGACTACATCGCTGAAAACATTTACTATCTGCCTATGTAAAAAATTTATTTATTTTAGCTGATGGATAGGCAATTATTCAAATGTCACATTTTTTTAAAATCACAATTTTCTTTTTAATTACCATAGCACACTTAGCACATATTAATTTTTAATTATATATTTTATTTTATAACGCTATTGTTTGTTTTGTTCACTGATCCACATATTCCTGTGTCAATACCACTATTATGATACTAACAGCTGTCTGATTTTTCTAGAAAAGTTTCACACAGCTTTCAACAGCTTTTGACATTTTCTAAAAAAGTTTCATGCAATTATTTTTCCACTTCAAACAATTCAAGATTAAAAATTGTCATTTTAGTAAAAAGACATATTGGTTAGGGTAGAATTGCCATTTTTATAATTAAGATCTAGACTTTTAATAAAGTTTTCCAACCTGTTAACATGCTATGTCTTTCTAGTAACTTGTGTTTTATGTCCTTTTATTACATTTTATATCTCTTTTCATATAGGCCCAGTAAATCTAAGTTAAATTTCTCTATATTTTGTGGTTTTTACAGGTTTTGTTAGTAAGTTTTCTATTTTTTACATACTTATTTCTAATATGAAACTTTTACCATTAAAATCTATGACTTGTATTCAACCACTTTAGTAAATTGTTTTATTATTTCAAATATGTTTTTAGTAGTCTTTTGTATTTTCTAGGCAATATATCTACTGTTCCTCTTTCTACTCATGATGACTTTCATATTTCACCAATATTGTTGTTAGTTGATTGAAAATGCTAATTAGACTTTATTGTGTTTCAGGAATTGCTTCCTATTCTTATTTTACTAAAAGTTTTCATTATGAATGGCTTCTAAATTTTATTAAATATTCTTTCAGGACATGACATAATCATGTATTCTGTTTTTTATTTTCACTTGAATATGTTTATATATTATGTTGATAAATTTGTTTTAAAATGAATCAATAGTCATGGAATAAACTTTCTTAGTTTAAATATGACTTTTTAAAATATGATGCTATATTTAATGTGATTATAAATTATTAGGGAGTTCTAAATATATATTTATAAGAAAAAGTTGTTACAGTTTTCAGTGCTATCTTTGTCATATTTTGATATCCTAGTCTATAAGCTGGGATAATGAAAATAACTAAAAATGTTGATGGTCAGGGTGATGATGGTGTTTAGATATGTAGAACTCAGCTATAAAACCTCTATTTTATGGTATATCTTTATAACTTTTTAATGTTTTGTAAACTAAATTAATCTTACAAATTTATATTTTCATAAAATAACAATTTTCTGTTTATAAAGTGAGCATATACTCTTCCACAACTATTTCATCAATCTATGCACTTTCTTTTTCTTGGTATTACATATTTTATTTTTTTTGGTTTTGATCAGAATTGTTAAATATTTTTTTCTCTCTTAAATGGGCTTGATTTTAAAACACTTTAAAATCATTCTGTTAGTTGTTTCATTAATTTCAAGTTTATATCTATTAATTACTTTTAGTAAATTATATTAGCTGAGTAATCTTTTTTCAGTTTTTCCTCCTTCTCCTCGTTATTAATAGTAACCTTACTATTAATAAATTAATTTTAAGGCTACAAATTTTCCTCTGAATACTACTAGTATTTAATTGTAGGTTGACATATAAAACAATCTCTTATTCATAAATTTTAATTCTTACTTTGCCCAGGTTCTGGTGTACTTTTTTTCACCATGCATAAATGAACAAATCTATAACTTTTACCTTAAAAAATCTATAACTTTTTACTAAGCATTGGGAGTTTTAGAAGGATTCTTTTAAAGTTCCAAGTGTTTAATATTTTTTCATCCTATTTTAGTTTAGGATTTCTTAGTTTATTATATATTAAGAATACTGCCCTTATACTTTCTTTCTAGCATATACTATTGTTTTTCAGTGCAGAAAATAATACAATTTTTCTGTTATTGTGCAGAATTAACAGAAAAATAGACTATTCTCTGTCCTCTCAATGATTGATTTGCTCCACCACTTGGAGCAGGTACCTATCAGGGCAGGTACCTGTCAGGGCAGGAGCTATCCAGGGGATGGAGCACTATTTCTGGCATCCTGAGAGACTCTCAGATTTGCAACCTGCAATTTTCTTCTGAGCTCATAGAGAGGCTTGTTTGATCCCTTGTGCTTGAAGTCAATAGTGTAGTCCGTTCAGTATATCGGTGTTACCATCCGGTGTTCCTACTCTGAGGGACTCCCCAACAGCCAGTGGGAGGCCATCAGGCCTCCTGGGCCCCAGCCTGGCACATCCTCATCTGAGAGACGAACCATTTTTATAAATCACCCACAAGTACAGATTGTAGCAAGACTAGGTTTAAAGTTGTGAGTGTGCAAAATACAGTTTATTCTTGTATTATTGTTTATTAATTATTCTTTTATTTTCTATATGAACAACTAACTGTAAACCTACTGTGTCTAATCCCCCTGTATGTAGTGTTCTAGGCTTTTTGTTTGTTTGTTTTGTTTTTGTTTGTTCCCTGGCATCTACACAGAGAGTCCATGGAACACCATCTTCTTCCCCAGACTCCAGCCACTCATAAGATAGAGGCAGCCCAATGGATAGGGCCCATGAAGGAATCAGGTAGCTGAGCCTTTCCTACTACCTTCTTTCTAAAGCAATTTAAATAGGAATGTTCTCATTTTGTGTAGATCTGGTTGAACTTCAAGAACTTCTTCCTTTCCCCTCCCTCTCCTCATTTTCTTCCTTCTTGTAACCTGGATCCTGCTTTAATTGACCAGCGTGTCTCTGCTTACACTGCTTGGGTTAACACTTACAGGCTGTGTGACACTGAGCCTGCTATGGGACTCTTCTAGGCTTCCATGGCCTCAACTCCAGTGTCCTAGTTCTTATAATATGTAGTCGCAGTAGTTGCCAGGAGCCTACCAAGGTTCAGAACAGGGCAGTTGTTACAATCGTCACTACTGTTTTTAATTATTTATTGCTTTGGCAGTTTGCCTCAGTTGAGCTGTCCCTGTAATTGAGGAAACTCTACTAATAAAAGACTTCGTACTTCTTCTTGACCTTGGAGTTGCTGTTCAACATTCCAGACTAACTGCGTTAATGTGGGAAGAAAGACCATCTGAACTAATCCTCCTTTTTGGCTTCATTTTCTTGACAAAAACCAAACCAAACAAAAAAAACCCAAAAACCTGTCAGTAAACTGTCTGTAGAAGTCATTTAGAAACACTAAGTCACAACAATAGCACAAAATGGATATTATTTAAATTCTGGTTTGGCCAGTGTTAGAGTTGCAGTGTTATTTTATGAAATTAGCAGGCCCAGGAGTGCAAATAGTTGTAATTAAAGGCTTCCAGTAACAGCCCTGTCAAGTCATTGTGTGTATCACATTTGGCACATGTTGCAAAGCTGAGAGCGATATTAAATAGACCATCTGTTGGTTTTCATTAAGTTTTCTCTCATCAACAGCACTATTAAATGTAACTGAATCCATTTATGAAAATGTCCTGACATCTGTGCTTTCAATTGGACGTTGACCAATATTACTAGCAAAGCTACTTCACCTGAATTTATTATTAATGAAAACTTAAAGACAGGATAAATGTTTTCC
>NW_006286590.1:78291-100885 GCF_000327345.1 Myotis davidii
AGTGCTTACCCACAATGCCAGAGAAAGCTCCCTGCCTGACCTTTAGAAATGATGGAAACTCCTAGTCTGAGCTCCACTGCATCTTGCTGGTGTCCAGCAGACTTGCAGCATCTGGGCGTGCACATCCCGCTCTGAAAGCCCTGGCAAAATTGCCCTGGGAAACGTTTACTATCCTTCACAAACCATCTTAAGCATCATCTCCTCTTGGAAGCTCTCCTTGTTTTCATCTGCTTTCCCTTTTACTTTCTGTAATAAAATAAAATAACCAGTCCTTGTAACTCCACTTTGCTTGAACCTGACCAGTTCTCCTAACATGTCGGTGAGAAACTTCTGCTGAGTCATGCATACAGATATGATGATTATTACAGAGACATAACCTGTCCCAAGGAATTACTGAAATAGCCTCCCTGCTTGAAACTACCTCCCCAAAGAGATAAGGAAGGTATGTACAAAATAATAATTATTTATTTTTAATTTTTTAAAATTAAATTTAATGGTGTGACATTTGTCATCATGATCATATAGGTTTCAGGTATGAGTTTCTGTGTTACAAAACCTTGTACCCACCACCCAAAGTCAAATCTCATCCTGTCTCCATATATTAGCACACCCTCCCCAACCCCCTTATTTTTGGCAATCACCACCATACTGTTTGTGTTCATGAGCTTCAGTTTTATATCCCACACATGAGTGAAATCATATGGTTCTGAGCTTTTCCTGTCTGACTTATTTCACTTAGCATGATATTCTCAAGGTTCATTCATGTTGTCGCAAATGGCGCTATTTAGTCCTTTCTTGTGGTTGAGTAGTATTCCATTGTGAATTGTACCATGTCTTCTTCATCCAGTCCTCTATCACAGGATACTGGCTGTTTCCCTGGCTTGGCCACCATGAATGATGCTGCAGTGAACATTGGGGTGCATATATCTTTGCGAATATACGATTTAAAGTTTTTCAGGAATATACCCAGGAGAGAGATTGTTAGGTCATATGGTAGTTATATTTTTAATTTTTTGAGAAATCACAAGACTGCTTTCCATAATGGTTGTACCACTCTACATTCCCACCAGCAGTGAATGAGGGTTCCCTTTTTTCCACACCTTTCCAGCATGTGTTATTGCTTGTCTTGTTGATAATGGGCACTCTAACAGGTATGAAGTGATGTCTCGTAGTTGTGATTTGCATTTCCTTAATTGCCAGTGAGGTTGAACATTTTTTCATATATGTATTGGCTGTTTGTATGTCTTCATGGGAGAGGTGTATTTTCAGGTCCTCTGCCTACTTTTTGATTGGATTGCTTCTTTTTGTTGAGGTTTGAGTTCTTTATATATTTTGGGAATTAAATTTTTGTTGGAGCTTCTGCTTGAAAATATCATCTCTCATCTGGTTGGCTGCCTCTTTGTTTTATTGTCAGTTTCTTTTGCTGTGCAGAAACTTTCTAGTTTGATATAGTCCTATTAATTTATTTTTGCCTTTCTCTTCCTTGCCTTTGGGGTCAAGTTCATAAAATATTCTCTACAATCAAGGTCCATAAGTTTGGTACCTATATTTTATTCCACATAATTTGTTATTTTGGGTCTTATATTTAGGTCTTTGATCCATTTTGAATTAATTTTTGTACATGGGGACCAACTGTAATCCAGTTTCATTCATTTGCTTGTGGTTTTCCAGTTTTCCAAGCACCATTTATTGAAGAGACTATCTTTATTCCATTGTGTGTTTTTGGCTATTTTGTTGAAAATTATCTGTCCACATAAATGTTGTTTTATAACAGGAATGCATATTCTGTTCCACTAATATGTGTGTCTATTTTTCTGCCAATAGCATGCTGTTTTGATTATCATAGCTCTGTAATATAATTTGAAATCTGGTAGCATGATACCTCCAGCTTTCCCACCCTCCCCTCAGGATTTCTTTGTATATTAGGGGTCGTTTGTGGTTTCATAAAATTCTGATGATTTCTCATTCTATTTCTTTAAAAATGACATTGGGATTTTGAAGGGGATTGCATTAAATCTGTATATTGATTTGTATCATATGGTCATCTTTACTATGTTGATTCTTTCAATCCATGAAGACAGATATCTTTCCATTTTGTTGTGTCCTTTTCTTGTTGATAATGGTCACTCTAATAGGTGAGGTGGTATCTCATTGTAGTTTTGACTTGCATTTCCTTAATTTCTTTTAATACTGCTTTGTAACTTTCAGTATATTGGTTTTTCACATTCTTTTTTAAAGTTTATTCCCAGGAATTTGGTTGAAATTGCAAAAGTAATTTAAAAATTTTATTTTTTCTGAAGTTTTGTGTTACTACACAGGAAGGCAATGGAATTTTGCATATTGATTTCATATGCTGCACCTTGACTGTATTTGTTCATTGTTTCTAATAGTTTTTTGGTGAAGTCTTTAGGCTTTTCTATATAGAGACTCATGTCATCACCCAAAAGTAACAGTTTGACTTCTTCCTTCCATATTTGGATGCTTTTTATTTATTTACTAAAGACCCAGTGCACGAAATTCATGCACGGGACAGGGTAGGGGTATCTCAGCCTGGCCTTCACTCTCTAGCAATGCAGGATCCCTCTGGGGTGGGGGGTGTCCGACTACCGGTTTAGGCCTAATTGCCCCTAACCACTTGCCCACCTGCCTGAACGCCCCTAACTGCCTCTGCCTGCCTGACTGATTGCCCCTAACCTCTCTACCTGCCTGCATGATTGCCCTTAACCCCTCTGCCTGCCTGCCTGATCACCCCTAACTGCTCGCCTGGCTGCCTGATCACTCCTAAACACCTCTGCCTCAGCCCACACCCATCGTGATGGCTGCCTCTGCCTCAGCCCACACCTGTCGTGATGGCTGCCTCTGCCTCAGCCCCTGCCACCACAGCTTCGTCTGGAAGGTCATCCGGAAGGATGTCCAGTTGACATCTGGAAGGTCATTCAGCTGTCAGGTCTAATTAGCATATTACACTTTTATTATTATAGATCTTTCCTTATTATTCTGGCTAGCCTTTCTAGTACTATTTTGAATGACAGCTTTGCTGGAGAGAGTAGTCTTAGGTTCAGCCCCTTGATTTTCATTACTTTATATATCATGTCACTCCCTTCTAGCCTTAAATGTTTCTATTGAGAAATCAGCCTAATGGGAGTTCCCTTGCAGGTAACTTTCTATATCTCTCTTTTAACCTTTAAGATTCTTTCTTTGTCTTTAACTTTTGTTATTTTAATTATGATGTGTCTTGTTGTGGGCCTTTTGGGGTTCATCTTGTTTGGGACACTCTGTGCTTTCTGGATTTGTGTTACTTTTTCTTCACCAGGTCAAAGAAGTTTTCTGTCATTATTTATTCCAACAGGTTTTCTGTTCCTTGCTCAGCTTTTCTCCTTCTGGATTCTCTATTATGCAGATGTTGTTTCTTTTCATGTTTTTTCAAAGCTCGCTTAAACTCTCCTCCTTTTAATTTTTTTTCCAATTGCTGCTCTGATTGGGTGTTTTTTTCTACCTTTTCTCCTTACTTGCTGATTCTGTCCTCAGCTTCTTCTAGTCTACTGTTGAATCCTTCTGGGGTGTTCTTTTTTAAAAATATATATTTTGTTGATTTTTTACAGAGAGGAAGGAGAGGGATAGAGAGCTAGACATCGATGAGAGAGAAACATCAATCAGATGCCTCCTGCATGCCCCCCACTGGGGATGTGCCCACAACCAAGGTACATGCCCTTGACCGGAATCGAACCTGGGACCCTTCAGTCCACAGCCCGATGCTCTATCCACTGAGCCAAACCAGTTAGGGCTCCAGGTGTTCCTTATTGCAGCTATGTCATTCTTTATTCCCTCTTGATTCTTATTTATGGTGTATTCCTTATTCAGTTTCTTATAATTATCATTAAGTTTCTTATAATTCTCACTCAGATGTTTGAGCATCCTTATAACCATTACTTTGCATTTTTATCTGACAAATTACTTCCCTCCATTTTATTTAGTTCCTTTTCTGGAAATTCCTCCTTTTCTTTCATTTGGGGGTTGTTTCTTTGTCTTCCCATTTTAGCAGTCCAGTGTCTGGGGAACTGGATGAGGTGGGTGGGTCTGTGGCAAGTCTGTGTCTTCAGAGGTGACTGGTTCCACTGGGTTGCAGTGGTGCATCCAATTTTCTGATGGCACCAGGTTAGGCATGTCTGGTCTCTGCATCCAGGGGCATCAGATCACATCTACTGGGCAGTTTCTTTCAGTGGAACCAATTGCCCAGGGGCACTGGGTAAAACACAGTGGGTCACAATGATGGTTCTTGCATCCTGGAGCATTGGGTTACAGTGTCAGGGCTGGGCACACTATGTCAAGGCAGTGGGGCCAGTCCTTCAGGGGCACTGGGTCAGGCGTGCTGTTTGAGGCAGCAGGTTCCTGTCCTCTGGCTGGGCCTGTGTCAGGGTGGCAGTGTGGGTGGGCTGCTCCAATGTTGAGGGAGGAGGGTCAGGCTGTGTGCTGCTCCGCTGGTGCATAGGGCAGACTGGGTGCCTGTCCACCAACATGGCAGTGCAGACCCCGCACACTGCCAGTTATGTAGCCAGCAAGCCCTCCAAGGAGCACAGTCAGGCTAACTGAATCAGTATGGCTGGTCTGCGTGTCCGGGGATTTCAGGGCTCAGCAGTGGGGCTGTGAGCACCTGCCAATAGCCAAGGGATGCTCCCTGAAGTGGAGAGAAGTGCACCGAGCAGCACGCTGCAATGGCAGTTCCGCCGCCAGGAGCACACCAGTTACTCCCCTAAGCTCCTTCTCCCACAAACAGATGCCCTCTCACTCTCCCCCTCTCACACACACTCACACATTCACCCTCACTCCAGACCTGCCTGCTACCATGTTCCATCTATTCCACATATGTTTTAAATAAATGCATATTACCCTGCATATTACTCTGATGAAAAAATGAATGGAGTAGGGTAGTGCATGACATAGTTATTTATACCTTAGTAGGTATACCTTTATAAATCAGTCTCTCTCTTGGTGAATGATATTATGTTATTAAAGAAATGACTACTCTGATGGTGCATGGAAGGGATCCTATGGACTCCAAGTTTTCCCCAAGGGACTCAGAAATTATAAGAACCTGCCAGGAGTAATCAAAGAGCCCTGAGAGGGTTGGCCAGAAAGGGTAGATGGAAGCAGATATTTTTTTTTTTTCTCACGTCAGGTTTCAGACTAACCCTGCGTGTGGATGATTGTGAAAGAGAAAGGGAGAGGGAAGGGTGCATGGGTGGGTGGAGTTGGGTAGAGAGAGAGAAAGAGAGAAAGAGAGAGAGAAAGCAAGAGGCATAGAGAGGTGACACTATTAAGAAAAGTTTAATATTTCTTCATAAAAGGTGTTCAAAAATAAGTATATTCTTAGTTGTTACTTCTATTTATAGAAAATGTCCAGTCTTATTAACAGGTTTATTTATTTTTCTCAAGATTATTTAAAATTTACTTTTCACAATTTGGGTTCTCGCTTTAGAGCAGATACCAACCCAGCTTCTATACAGCTCAGCTCATGGGAGCCTTTTGATTTTCTTCTGGCAGCCAAGCACAAACGGCTCACTGTGAGTTGGCTTTGCTCTGGTTCCTAGCTTACACTGTTTACAGAAACAGGAGGGTAAACAGATTAATGTATATAAATGAATCCTTCCTTCTTTTCTTCCTCTCTCATTTCTTCTGTCTCTGCCTTATTCACTTTTCGTTTCCCTCACAACTCTCAACTTGTAGCTAAGATTTAGATAGAAGCAAATGAGCAGGGCTGATAGGATGCATTAACCTTAAGTTGTCTTGCTTCTGAAATTAGTATCAATTATGGGTGTAAATGACTATTGATTCCAATATTAAAGGAAGCTGTGATTTCTTAAAAAATTGGTATTATGTCCATCTAAAACATACTTGGGAGCTATTAATTACATTTCTTGGGCAATTATTTTATAGAGCAAAATCAACATATACAGAAATATTGATTTGAATCTTCATTGGCACAGCAATGTTAATGCTTAATGTTTGTTTTACTTTAATAAAAAAATCTCATGTATTAACTAGGCTGGGCCCCAGAGATGATTCTTCTGTTCCCTGCGAGAAACAAGTCCAGTTTCCTGCCAAAGAAATAAAAAAAGAGCTTACTTTCATCTATCTCTATCCCCACCCACCCCCGCCACACACACACATCACAACTGTATGGCATTCAGTTGTAAAATTCCATCTTTTTTAACATTTTGTATATTATCTAGTTCCTGCAATAATTTACTAGTAGGCTTTCCTTTCTCTAATTCTCTTGTTTGCTAGGAACAGTCCTGATTTCTGCCTGTTGTCCTGGCATAATTATTAAAATAATTTCTATTTATGCTCAAGTGTGTTATGGTTTGTCTGATAATTTTATGGTCATCATACCTTATTTTAACCATATCTGACCCTCCAACCTCTTTCACCTTGCCTCCTTGTACTTGCTGCACTTTCTCTTGTTCCCTTGGAGCTTTCGTGCTTTCCTGGGCCCATAAGAGGGTGTGCTTTTAGCTGGGCACATGGTCTGCTTCACCTTCCTATCACAGTTCCAAAATCACTTCCAAAACGTTTGTGACCTCACCAATCAAAGCTAGGGCTCAATGTTAAAAGGTTTATTAGCATTTCTCACAGCTATAATTCTACAATTAATATAATTATTATTTAATTGATGCTCTGCTATTTGATTCTATAAATCCAAAATATGAATGAGAAAAATGTGTTTTAGAAATGTGAAGTTTGGGTTTGTGGTAAATGAGTGGGTGTCTGAATCTCAGTTCTACCTAACTAACACCAATGGAGGGAAGAGCTCTGTATGACCCTTAGGGTATGTCTCTACTCCTTTCATACAGCATCATACTGACTCATGGATGGGGTTGATGGCTGGCGGGACAGAGCCCCAGTGGAAAGCGATTCCATTTCAAAGGATATCTGAAGCAATTACAAATTGATAAAGGATTGTCTTGGGTTATTTGTATGATTTAAGATTTATTTCTCCTCATTTTAGTGTCCTGATGGATGATTTTGTGCATATATATATATATATATATATACATGTTTATATTCGTTGACAATAAAAACATGGATCATATTTATTGTATCCCTGGATTTTAGTTTGAAGGTACCTTAGTTTTATTCAACCTATTAATTTTTTCATGTAAGAGGGAAAAAGGCAGCAAAAGGAGCTATCAAGTTTTCAAGAGTCACACAGCTGGTACCTAGAGGTCTGGTGGAATTGGATTTAGGTCAGGCATCCTGGATTTTTTACCTAAGGTATTGCTTATATATAGACTCTATGTAACATTCCTTTGCCAATCTTGGGCTCATCACAGGTGCCAGGCAAGATAATCTAAATCTTCCAGAGTACAGAGACCTGCTGCCCACTGGGCCAGTATCCTAGAGCAGCCTGTTACTCACTCCACCCCAAGGTCCATGATGCATAAAAATGAGGGAAGTGACTGTCTGAGATAGCACACAGGAAAACATTTGAGACAGCTTGTTACACATAAGCAAAAATCTGTACTATAAACTGAATACTCGTGTCCCTCCAAATTCATATGTTGACGTCCTAACAACCAGTGTGACAATATTATGAGTAAGGACTTAGGGATAAGATTTAGGTGAGATAATGAAGTGGATCCCCTTGTTGGAATTAATGTCTTTATAAGAAGATGAAGAGACATGGGAGTTCTCTCTCAGCAGGATACAGCAAGAAGGCAGCCATCTGCAAGTCTGGAAGAGGGTCCCACCAGAACCCGACAAGTCCTGGCAACTTGATCATGGACTTCTAGCCTCCAGAAATATGAGAAATAAATGTCTGTTGTTTAAACCACACAATCTATGGTATTTGTTAAAGCAGCTTGATCTGGCTAAGACAGCATGTTTACAGAAGCACTGTCAAAATAATTAAAATATTAAAGATAATTAAGAAATTCTTGTGATCTCTCAAAGAAAACAGCAGAGAGTTTAAAACCTGAAGATGGAAGAAAATATCCTAATAGCTAAATAAGCAGGAAGGGAAAAACTCTTCATTTACAAGGTCACAGAGATGACCAGGCTACTAAAAACATTATATGTAGATGGGCACCTATTAAGAAAAAGAAGTTCAAAAATGAACGCTGGGGCCCTAGCTGGTTTGGCTCAGTGGATAGAGTGTCAACCTACAGATCAAAGGGTCTCAGATTTGATTCCAGCCAAGGGCACATACCTTGGTTGCAGGCTCCTCCCCTGACCAGGGCTCGTGCAGGAGGCAACCAAATTGATGTGTTTCTCTCACATCCATGTTTCTCTCTGTCTTTCTCTCTCTCTTCCACTCTTCCTAAAACCAATGGAAAAATATCCTCAGTTGAGGAATAAAAGAAAATGAGCCTTGGGACCCCATTTATATTTTCTTTAAAAATTTAACAGGGGGAGGAAATGGGGGGATAAGGATACATATGTAATACCTGAATCAATAAAGAAAAATAAAATAAAATTTATAAGAACCTTTAAAAAATATTTAGCAAGAAGAGCTTAAAGAGAAATTTCTGGTTGACTATCCTGCCTTGCCATATATTCCATTTCTCTTGGTTAAAATTAATTTTCTTTTTTTATAAGATGCAGTAAACATTAATATTTCAAGAATAAAAAGATTTTAAGTTTAATAATATTACCAAAACTGTACTAACATAGAATGATATCACAAAAGTAGGAAATATTAAAAATCTGCAAATAACAGGATTATTTCTATTATATTCTAGAATATTTTTCCCCTTCTGGCTCTATTTTTGTTCATCACTTTATGTTGTTCATTACATACTACAAATGAGTGAGATCAAGTGATATTTATCTTTCTCCAACTGGCTTATTTCACTTAGGATGATGCTCTCCAGGTCCATCCACACTGGTTGCAAATGGTAAGAGTTCCTTCTTTTTTACTGCAGTGTAGTATTCCATTGTGTAGCAGCACTTGTCTTTGTTGATTTGTTGATGAAAGTCATTCTGACAGGTGTGAGATGGTACCTCATCGGATGATTAGTGACTTTGAGCATGTTTTCATATGTCTCTTGGCCTTTTTTATGTCCTCTTTAGAAAAGTGTCTATTTAGTTCCTTTGCCCATTTTTTGATTGGATTATTTGTCTTCCTTTTGTTAAGTAGTATGAGTTCCCTGTAAAATTAGATTTTATCTGAGATAATATTGGTAAATATGTTCTCCCATGCAGTAGGCTTTCTTGTTTTGTTGATGATTTCTTTTGCTGTGCAGAAGGTTTTTATTTTGACTAAGTCTCATTTGTTTATTTTCTATTTAGTTTCCATTGCCCCTAGGAGCTGTATCAGTAAAGATATTGCTACAACAAATGTCTGCTATTTTGCTGCCTATAGATTCTTCTAAGATTTTTATGGTTTCTTGTCTTACATTTAAGTCTTTTATCCATTTTGGCTTTATTTTTGTGTATGGTGTAAGTTGTTTTTCCAGTTTCATTTTTTTTTTTTGTATGAGTACGTCCAATTTTCCCAACACCATTTATTGAAGAGACTGTCTTGGCTCCATTGTATGCTTTTGCCTCCTTTTTCAAATATTAATTGAGTATAATCACTTGGGTCAATTTCTTGGTTCCCTGTTTGGTTCCATTGGTCTTTAGGTCTGTTTTTGTGCCAATATGTCTCTTCTTGCAACCATGCTGGTGGGGGGAGGGGGGTGTTTTGAGAAAAGTGGCTTTTTAATATTGCTTGATATCTGGTATTGTGATATCTCCAACTTTGTTCTTTCTCAGGATTGCTACAGATATTAGGGGTCTTTTTATTATTATTATTCCAGATGAATTTTTGGAGAGTTCATTCTAGTTCTGTGAAATATTCTGTTGGTATCTTAATGGTGATTGCATTGAATCTATAGAGTGCTTTGGGTAGTATGAATATTTTAATGATGTTGAATCTACCAATCCGTGAACACAGTATATTCTTCCACTTGTTTATGTCTTCCTCTATTTCTTTTTTTAATTTCCTGTAGTTTTCCACGTACAGGTCTTTTACCTCCTTGGTGAAGTTTATTCCTAAGTATCTTAATTTTGTTGTTGTTGCAATGGATTCCTACTACCCCATGCTCCGTGGGATCCCCTTCCTTTCTCTGTTCCTCGGTCGTCACATCCAAAACAACCAAATGGTGCTACCAAATAGGCTGAGTGGGATGACAAGGCCAGCAAGTGAGGGACAACCAAATGACTGAGCAGCAGGTTGTGTGAGCGACCAGGCTGGCAGGGGGGTTAGTGAGGGATGACCAAATGACTGAGCAGCAGGCTGCATGGGCATCCAGGCCAGCAGGTGGGTTAGTGAGGGACGACCAAACGAGTGAACAGCAGGCTGTGTGGGGCGACCAGGCTGGCGGGGGGGCATTTGGGGGTGACCAGGCTGGCAGGGATGTCCATGAAGGTGACCAAAATGGTGGGGGGATAGATGGGGACAACCAGGTAGGTAGGAGGGCAATTGGGGGTGACTAAGCCAGCAGGGGGGCAGTGATGGGAGACCAGGCTGTCAGAGGTTCAGTTAGGCATAACCAGGCTGGCAGGCGGAGCAGTTAGGAGTGACCAGGCCAGAAGGGAGGCAGTTAAGGGTGATCAGACTGGCAGGCAGGTGAATATTTAGGAGCCAACAGTCCTGGATTGTTAGAGGGATGTCAGACTGCCAGTTTAGGCCCAGGATCAGGCCTAAACTGGCAGTCAGACATCCCCAGAGGCATCCCAGATTGGAGAGGGTACCGGCTGGGCTGAGGGGACCCCTTCCGTGCATGAATTTTGTGTGCACCGGGTCTCTAGTTAGGGTATAAAAAGCCATAGATTCTCTAGTTGATGTGTAAAAAGCCATAGATTTCTGGGTGTTAATTTTGTATCCTGCTACATTGCCGAATTCATTTATTAAGTCTAGTAGTTTTTGAATGAGTCTTTTGGGTTTTCTATGTACAAAATCATGTCACCTGAGAAAATAACAATTATACTTCTTTTTTTTTCCAATTTGGATGCCTTAAATTTCTTCTTCTTGTCTGATTGCTATGGCTAGCACTTCGAGCACTATGTCAAACAGGAGTGGTGAAAGTGGGCCCCCCTGTCTTGTTCCTGTTCTTAGGGGAAATGGTTTTAGTTTTTGCCCATTCCTTTCTTATTCCTGCTCTTAGGGGAAATGGTTTTAGTTTTTACCCATTGAGTATGATGTTGGCTGTAGGTTTGTCATATAAGGCCTTTATCATGTTGAGATATGAACCCTCTATTCTCACTTTGCTGAGAGTTTTTATAAAAAATGGGTGTTGGATTTTGTTGAATGCTTTTTCTGCATCTGTTGATATGATTATGTGGCTTTTGTCTTTCAATATGTTTATGTGATGTATTACACTTATTGATTTGTGAATATTGTACCAGCCTTGCATCTCTGGAATAAATCCCACTTTATCATGGTATATGATCTTTTTAATATATTGCTGGATCTGATTTGCTAATATTTTGTTGAGGATTTTAACATCTATGTTCATCAGGGATATTGGCTTCTAATTCTCTTTTTTTGTAGTGTCTTTATCTGATTTTGGAATAAGATAATGCTGACTTCATAAAAAGAGTTTGGAAATATTCCTTCCTCTTGAGTTTTCTGAAGTAGTTTGAGGGATATAGGTGTTAGTTCTTCTTTGAATGTTTGGAAAAACTCCCCTGTGAAGTCGTCCAAATCTGGGTTTTTGTTTGGTGGGAGGGTTTTTTAATTATTATTACTGTTTCTATTTCATTGGTTGTTATTGGCCCATTCAGGTTTTTTTATTCTTCCTGACTCTGTTTTTGAAGATTGTATTTTTCTAGGACTTTGTGTATTTCATCCACATTGTCCAGCTTGTTGGTATATAGTTGTTCATAGTATTTTCTTACAATCCTTTGTATTTCTGTGCTGTCGACTGTTACTTCTACACTTGGATTTCTGATTTAATTTATTTGGGTCCTCTCTCATTGCTCTTGAGTAGTCTGGCTAATGGTTTTTCCTTTCAAAGAACCAGCTCTTGGTTTCATTGAATTCTCATTTCATTTTACTCTGATCTGAGAAGATACTTGATATGATTTCAATCTTCTTGAACTTGTTGAGACTTGTTTTATGTGCTAACATGTGGTCTATCTTTGTGAATGATCTATGTGCACTTGAGAAGAATGTACATTCTGCTGCATTGAGGTGATATGTTCTATAAATGTCAATTCAATCCATCTGACCCAGTGTGTCCTTTAGAATCTCTGTTACTTTGTTAAGTTTTTGTCTGAAAGATCTGTCTAGGAAATCAGAGGGTGTTAAAGTCCGCTATTATGTCTGTATTATTTTCAATCTCTGTTTAAGTCCTCCAGAAGCTTTTTTTTTTTTTAATATATATATATACTATATTCATTGCATAAATTTTTACCAGGGTTATATCTGCTTGTTGGATCAATCCCTTTAGTTATGTAGTGACCTTTGTTGTCTCTTGTAACGGCCTTCATTTTAAAGTCTATTTTGTTGGATCTGAGTATTGCTGAGTATTTGCATGGAAAATTTTCTTCCATCCCTTTATTTCATCCCGTGTATGTCTTTTGTTTTGAGGTGGGTCTCTTGCAGACAGCATATAGTTGGGTCATGTTTTTATATCTATTCAGCTACCCTACACCTTTTGATTGGAGCATTTAATCCATTTACATTTAGGATTGTTTTTGAGAGGTACTTATTTATAGACATTTTAATTCTGCATGTCTAGGTTTCTTCTTCTCAGCAATTCCTTACAACAGTCTCTTTAGAATTTCTTGTAATGCTGGTTTGGTGGTGATGAACTCCTTTAGCTTTTTTTTGTCTGGGAAGCTCTTTATTTGACCATTTATTTTGAATGATAGCTTTATTGGATATAGTACTCTTGGTCTCAGATCCTTGCTTTCCATTACCTTGAGTACTTCATGTCATTACCTTCTGGCCTATAGTGTTTCTGATGAGAAATCAGGTGTCAGCCTTATGATAACTCCTTTGTAGCTAACAGTTTTCTTTTCTCTTACTGCCTTTAAGATTCTCTCTTTGTCTTTAATTTTTGACATTTTAATTATGATGTGTCTGGGCATGGGTCTGTTTGGGTTCTTCTTGTTTGGGGTTCTCTGTGTCTCCTGAACTTGTGTGAATTTTTCCTTTATCAGGTTAGGGAAGTTTTATACCACTATTTCTTCAAACACCTTCTCTATTCCTTTTATCTCTTCTTCTGGAGAATTCTCCAGTTTTTTCATTTGGGGGTTGTTTCTTTGGTTCCTCATTTCGGTTGTCTGTTTGGGTTTGTGACTATGTTTCAGGTAGATCCTCTATACCTCTCAATCTCTAGTGCAGGACTGTGTTAAAGGCTGTTTCTGACCAATTGGGTGAGGCAAAGTCTCAAAGCCTCCAGGGAGCACCTTTGTCTAGGGTTCCAACTTGAATTGCCCCCAGGCAATTGCCCTCAGGTGTAGTGAGAGTTTTTTCAACAAGGTGTGGCAGTTGTCACTTTTAATCTCTTTAGTGACCTCAGGGCAAGATGTTTTCCAATAGGGTGTGTTGATTGTCTTCCCCCTAGGCAAGGCAAATGTCAATGTGAGAGAGATGTCCTTGACTGCCTGAGGGGATGACTCAGCCCAGGAAATTTGGGGTGTCTGCCTTCTGAGCTCTATGCAGTTCCCAGTCCTGGGTACTGCTATCAAAGCTCCAGTCCATTTCACCCTCCCTCTGCCAGCACACAAGATGGGTGGCTCCACAGTAAATTTTTGTGTGCGTTGGCCCTTGAAGAGGGTGCTGGAACTTTCAGCTACCACTCCCTGACAGACACTGCTTTTCACAGCTAGATGGTGCCCTTTGGTGATCTCGGCTGGGGAGCCCAGTTTCAGGATTGGATCACAGAATTCTCAGTGGCACCCCCTCCCAACAGCTGAATATCTCTATGGAACTTCAGTTGCTGTTTGTGGATGCCCCGCCAGCCTTTTTGCACCTCTACCCCTCCTTCCAGTCTCTATATGGTCTCCACCTTCAGTCCTCGGGTGTCAGGGGTCTCTCCTGTGAGTTTTCCATTGATTATTCAGGAAGCCTTTCCAAATTTCAGTTATAATTCCAGCTTGTTCCTGGGAGCATGTCCTTGCAGCATCCACCTACGCTGTCACCATTTTTAATCTCTCTAAAATTATTTTTCAATCAATATTTCCAAGTTCAGGAAACTCTTAGGATTAGTTGAGCAGAAATATTTACAGTTTTGAGTGAGGTCACTGTAAACCTCTTACTACCTGGGAAATATCTTTTTTTCTGTTCATTGTACCTTTATTGGTGATACATATATCATCACCCTTTGTGAACAGGCCCTTGAAGAGCAAAACATCCTTTGGGAGAAATGAGAAGAGAGATTGCTCTGATACACAAAACCTAATGTGACAGGAGTATGTGGAAAAATCATATGGGAATGAGGCTTTCTGAGGCACAGACAACTAGGTGTTCAGAAAATTCTGTTTCCTATTACTCTTGGAAAATTGACCAGACTACATTTCCCAGCCCACCTTGCAGTTAGGGGGAGTGACTGAATTCTGACCAGTTGACTGTGGAAAGATATGAGGTATGCCATTTCTATTGAATAAATCCCTGACATACCAATTTTCATACTCCATTTGCTAGGGAAGTATCCAGATTGATTGCATACCTTGACCAACCAAACAGAATACAACATACCAAATTTCCTTTTTATTTGCCTGTATAGACAACACTGCTCAACCCCTTTCATTTCTGTATTTTTTTAAATCACTTTTATTTCCAATGTTAGATATTTTGTTAGCAGAAGTGTTAATTGATGCAGCATTGTGAGATATAATCCTCCATGGGCCTCTTATATTGCAGTAATTTTTGTGAACAGAGGCAATGATAATTTCTGTTTCAGACAATTTTTTCAAGTATGTTTGTGGAAAAAACTACCTTGGAAAATGTAGTATCTGCCCCTGAAGAATAGGGCAGCTTTTTTACTGCCTAGGACAGTGGTTGGCAAACTGTGGCTTGTGAGCGACATGCGGCTCTTTAATCCCTTGAGTGTGGCTCTTCCACAAAATACCGACTTCTGCGCATGGGCCACAAAATTTCAATCACATTGTATGTATGTGCCTGCACGTGGTATTTTGTGGAAGAGCCATACTCAAGGGGCTCAAGAGCCGCATGTGGCTCGCGAGACATAATTTGCTGACCAGGGGCCTAGGACAATAAAAATAATACCTCTTTCTGGCTCAAAGTTTGTGCAGGTTTGTTCTGGGCCTTTACAAAAATTTGGAGTATCCTAAGCTTCAGTTCCATTGCATGTGTAGAATTCACTCAGGCTATTTTGCATTGTTCCCATGGGCTGGTTGGAGGGGTGCAAGCATAACCATAAAACCCAGGTCAGCTGTTGTCTGCTGTGATGTGAGCAGCAAAGTCTTTTGTGTCTGACCCGGGAGTCTCATTACTAAAACGGTGGCAGGCTGACTTGTCAGTAGGGCAAAATCTGAGACTCATCACAATTCTTGACACAATTGTTGAAAGCAATTTGAACATATCCAGAAATATTTAAATTCTTTGATAGTACAGTTCCACACTATGAAAGCTATCTCATACAGAAACAGTTGTGCAAATATATAAAATACATGTACAAAGCTTTACATTTCAGAGCAGGGCCTGATAATAAATTTTTAAAGATAATACACTTAATCCAATGATAAATATTCTGACTAGAGTTCAGCAACTGAAAATCGGGGACATTTTTATGTGACGATATATCGCTGTTTCCATGATTCATTTTTTATGAAAAAAAAACACACACACACACACACACACACACGTTATCTCATGATAATGTGAGTTATGGACTTATTTATTTATTCACTTCTTAAATATTTTCTGGGTATCTACTATGTGCCAAGATAGGTGGTGATTGACATATTACAGGTAGCACTAACAGTATTTCTACAATTTGTTGTGAGAAGTCAGGGAATAAGTAATAAAAACAATAAGTAAGGTGATTACATTGCTGTGAAAGAAATCTTAAAAGTGTTGTGATAGAAAGTGAGACCACTGTACATGAGGTGGAAAGAGAATCCATGGTTTCTGAGAGGGGTCCTGAGGAGGTAGACACTGAGTTGTAACCTCAAGTTTCTGAATAAGCTAGCCAAGGAGTGGTCTGAGGGGAGGGCAGTAAGTGAGTGACCCAAAGCAGATAAAGTTTTCTTATGTTTGAGAACCAGAGAGGAACCTAGGATGCCCAGGTGCTGCTGGTCAGGAAGGCAGGAGGATGGAAAGGCTGAGGGCCATAATAGGTTGTGCAGAAACACACTCTAGGGCAGAGCTAGGGTTGGGTTTTCTTATTTAAAACATCATTCCAACTGCTGAGGGGAGAGCAGACTCTAAGACAGTGGTTCTCAACCTTCCTTATGCAGCAGCCCTTTAATACAGTTCCTCATGCTGTGGTGACCCCCAATTTCATTGTTACAAATTGAACATAATTAAAGCATAGTGATTAATCACTAAAACAATATGTAATTATGTATGTGTTTTCCGATGGTCTTTGGTGACCCCTGTGAAAGGGTTGTTTGACCCCCAAAAGGGTTGCGACCCACAGATTGAGAACCACTGCTCTAAGATATTTTCTCTTTCTCTCTGTTTATATACATGTATACGTATATGCACACACATACATTTATGTATACACTTATACATGCATTTAGTCAATTTACATACATATAAACACATGCATTTTTTTTATGTGGAAGTTTCAAATATTAACCAAGTAACAGTTTCCCATTTTGTGGGGAGAATTGGGAGAACTTTACTACTTTATTGCTTTACAAAAAAATATGGAAACTGGTCAAGGAAACACGTGAGATTTCCTGATAAACTGTGGCAAAGATAGAATTAAAAGAATTTGCATTTGAAGCCTCTAAGGGTTGCAAAATCCAATGTTTTCCTACTGTCAGTAAACCCAGAAAAAAACCCCAACTATATCTTCATTCATAAATACATAATTGTATCAATTTATTTTACGGCCATTTCCCACTAAACCATCTTTTATTTTGATAACATAATTATAGTGGAACACAAGATTCCTTACTTATGCTGAAACCTCATTTAAGCTTCTACAAACTCTCTATTTAGAGTGCACATTGCTCTTGACCTAAACATTGCATGGCTTTCCTAGGAGAAGTCTCCCTAATTTACCTACTAAAATTTAATCATCTCAAACATGGTCAGAGACACAGTCACTCTCATTTTCATTCTCACACGTGACTTATCATGAAGGAAATGTCATTTTCTTTTCAAGCAATATATTAAAACAATTCATACTTACTTTTTTTTGGCAGTATGTATGGAACTGGAGATTATTATGCTAAGTGAAATAAACCAGACATAGAAAAATAGCAAAGGATCTCACTTATATGTGGAATTTAATGAACAAAATAAAACCAGAAGCATGAAAACATGAAACAGAATGATAGTGGTCCGAGGAGACAGGTGGTGAGAACAAATGAAAGAAGGTGGAGGGATTAGCCAAGGAAAAAAAATATATAAATATATCCATAATCCATGGAGACAGACAAAAGGATGGTGATGCCCAGAGAGAGTGGGGGCAAGGGCTTGGTGGAGGTGGGAAAAGGGGGAGAAAATGAGGGAAATCTGTAATAGTATGAGCAATAAATAAAAGTTAAAAAAACAACTAATATGAAAGTAAACTGACTAATCATTAAAGTTGGATTAGTATATGTGGGAGCTTTTGGGTAGCACAATGCTAAAGAGGAATAATTCCACGGGCCTTCACTGATTTTATATTTTTTTATGATGTAGAAGTTGAGGGTAAGTATATTGAGGATATGCAATAATAACTGTGGAAGTCTTGGAATTTATTAATGGATTTATTAGAAAAACTACCAAACATTTTTGATGTGCCAGACACTGTACAGAATGAATGAAATATATTTATTTGACTCTTGTCCAGTGATTAATCATCTTTTGTTTGATATTCCAATATGTCAGATATGCCCCACTAACTTTAAAAAATATATGTAGGTCCACAAAAAGTAACATGAAATTATATCTTCCTTCAAAATTTTCCTTTGACTTTTGCTTGGTTGTTTGGAATTCATGGCAGTTGCTGTTGCATTTAAATAACACGTTTCCTATTGCTTCAGGAAGAGTGATATATAACAGTGCATGGGAAGGTTTAAGTTTTGACCTGCTTAACAATGATGAATAAGGTGAAATATTTATGGATCAGAAGCTTCTGCCTGGGCCTCCTTTCCAAGTGAAGCCGAGTTCTCTGCTGAGACTGGAGAGGAGGGGGCAGGTGAGTACAGTGAGATCAGCGGGATCGCTGTCCTCAGGCTAGTAGAGCTTTTACCCATATTGTAACTGTGGAACCTCTCCCCTGTTTGCCTCAGTGCATGTCTGGTCCACATTTTTGTCAGTTTGTCACTGGTTTCCTCTGGATTATAGGGGCTGGTTAGCAATGTGGTTTCTTTCCTGGGGAATGAAGAAGAAAACTATGACTTTTCATTAAAACACTTACTGATACTTCTCCCTACCTGTCTCAATGTGGCTCAGAATAGCCCACAGTATTGTTTGTTAACTCTCTGGGAGTGTATACACACTTACCTGGACTTCTCTTGACCGAAGTTAAGAATTTTCCTTGAACTCATTTATCATAAATCACTCATTTTAAGGGTTGCAGGTGGATTATCTTAGGGTCTAAAAAGCCCGTTGTCATCATAAAACATTCCTCCTCTTTTTCTCCACTACTGACGCCAGGAGGTTAGATTTCACGAAGGACAGTTTCTTCTTCACCATAAGCCCAATTTAGAGAGAAGATGGGTCGACTGGCCTTTGTCTTGCACAACCCGCGAAACTCCATGTGCTCACTAGCTCTTGTGGCAAGTTGGGGGCAGTTTCTAAGAGCAATGCATCTTAGTTTTAGAGTGCTTGGGGATTGCCTGGGGTGCCTACTAGAATCAAAGATGTGGGGGTTACTGCCATCATATTTAATGATGCCACAACACTGGAGTAGGTCTCTTAAAACTGATCTAGTACTAAGCTTCATGAGCATCATGATGCAGGTGGTCTTCAGTTCATCTTTTGATGAAGACCACACTGTGATGCAAGCACTGGGTTGTGAATTGAACACGTGGTTGAATATAGCCCACAACTTAGTCAGAGCATCACTTCTATATGTTAATTTCAGGAACCAGAACCATTTTTAAATTAGATGCACTAAAATGTGTAACTTTGCTCTCACACATCTGATTGAGTTTTAGGTGGGGCTAGCTAGACCCACTGTGGCTGTGTTCCAGGCAAGGGACCCTTTGGCCTGTTGCTCCTGCTTTAATGGGATGAGCACAAGAATGACCTCCACAATGGCTGACAATGTTCCATAAGTTCACCTGAGGTTGTAAGTACGTACAATGTAATATCAGCTTAGATGCCAGTTGTTAGGAGTGTGGTGAGAATCGCCAGCTTCTCAGTACTGAGTGTGGGCGCACCTGTAGGAAATGCAGCCTCTCCTTCCAGAGCGAGGGTGTTGTTTCTGGTTCCATCTAATTTGTTGGCAATTCAGAGACAGCTCCCAGGACAACTTGCAGCTAGTCATCAAAATATTTCACAGAGCTTCTGTGAGCCCTGAGTGAGATGATGCAAGACAAGACTTAATTTAGTTATAACACACAGTGAACATGTTGGTTTCTCTATCATTAATCATACTTCTCTTTCCTGCATCCTACAGTGCAAGGGCACTTAAAAGCATGTTTTATACTTCTTAGTCCCAAGTTGGCTAATTAATTACATTATGATTGATGTTGATGTTTTTATTATTAATCCCATAAACTGAATTGAAAATTATTGTAGATTTGTTTTTCTTCCCCTGAGGGAAGTTCAGTCTAAGCAAGATTTTTTTTTTTTTTTTTTTTTTTTTTTTTTTTTTTTTTTACCTCTGAAGCTTAGGTTGAAGTCCAGTATAATTATAGCAATTTGCCATAGAGTTTTCCTGGTTGTTGAAAAAATTATATGAATAGCTGAATTGATAAAATTCCTTTTCAGGGAAAGAAAGAACTGAAATTTAAAAATATTGACTATGAAAATATTTCTGTTTGAAGGATGTGGTCTGAAATTGTTTTCATATAGCCCATATATTCATTCATATTTGCAAACCTTTGTTAATAAAGTTTGTGAGCTCCCATAGAATTCGATATAACATATAATGTGAATGCATACAAGCCACAATATTGCAAATTCAAATTTCAGTGCTATTGTAAAATATATATAAACACATATGACTGCACTATATAAATATATCGGCTAAAAACTTTTTTAAAATTTATTAAATAAAGCAGTATAATGTCTCATTGCTTAAAAAAAACAACAAAAATGTATATCTTCTCTCTCTCCATATATATTTGTGATCTATCTGATATGTAGGTGTATTAATATATAGATATATCACACATCTAGCTCAATGCTTGCCATATTATCATCATTTGTGATTTGCATATTTTCATTATCCACAAACAATTGTGAGTAGGTAATATCAAAGACTTTACTATCCACTAATAGTGCTACATGATTGTAAGATGAGGGCTGTATTAGAAGTTGTCTAATCTTTATCTCCTGAATATATTCTCTTGTTTAAGGGGCCACAGTGAATTTCTCGAATCCTTCTGAAGGCTCTTTTGTTTTCTCTCAAAGAAGGCTTTGTTCATCACTTTGAGGTGATTACCAAGGGTGATTACCAATTATTAACTGTTAATTTGAGCCCATTGACTTTCTTTTCAGAGAACACTAAATCTGACTTCCAGTCAACAAGGTGGAGTAGGTAAACCCTACCTTTGTCTCCTCTTGCAATCACATCAAAATTATAACTAAATTATAGAATGACCATCATTGAAAACTACCTGAATACTAGCTGAACAGAACTCCTAACTAAGGATATAAAGAAGAGGCCACATTGAGATTTTAAAGGAATGAAGATGTAGAATGGGCAGGTCCCACACCCACAGTGTGGAGACAAAGAATAGGGAGAGATATCTCAGCTGCAGATTCCTCACTGAGGAGTGAGGGGTCCAAGACCCACATCCAGCTTCCCAGCAGGGAAAAACAGTGCCTGGAAGAGAAGTCCCAGAATATCTTTCTGTCTGTAGAAGCCAGTGGAGCTGTGTCTCAGAGAGACCGACAGCTGGGACACATGCTGCTCTCAACGGGGACAGCACACAAACTCGCTCGGTCTGGGTTCTAACACAGGGGCAGCTCGAAAAGTGCCAGGGACATGCAGGGAAGAACTAAATGGACTAACTATAGGATTGGGACTAGAAGTGTAGAGGTTGAGGCAAATCTCTCTGAAGACAGAGCGCTGGCAGGTACCCTTGTTCCCTTGTAGAGCTCTCCTCCCAACCAGCCAGTCCAGTGCAGGTGGACTTTCCATTAACCTAACACCCTGGCCCCTATCCAGGTGATTCGTGAGACCCCAAACCACCCGAGTTGCTCACCTGGCCTAGCTTCTTCCAGTGGCTGCTCCACATAAGCAGCCTACCTCAGCTCATGCTGCAGGCTTCCCCAAATCTCTCAAAGGCCTACAAGCTCCCATCAAGCAGTGGCCAGCCTGGGTGTGAGTTGTAGCACCTGCTAAGAGGCCCCGTGTCCTCACAAGCAGCAATTTGCATAAAACTCCCCTCAGGTAGCCCCACAACTGGTATAAGTGTCCTGGCTTGGAACTTGGCTTGAACTAAGTGGTCACCAGCCTAGCACAAGTGGTGGCTGGCTTCAGTTTGCATTGTGGTTCCCAAGAAAGTATTACACACCAAGTATTAGTGGCAGCCCACCTCCTTTTAAAGTGTAGCTTCTACTAAGGCCCTCTCAGACCAACATAAGCAGCAGCTAATTGCAGATCGCTCTGTAGATCTTACCAAGCAGCCTCAATCCTGGCATAAGTGGTAGCTGAACATAAACTGCACCAGAATCCTTACAAAGATCCTCCAGACCCATCACACCTGGTGGCTGGCTCCAGGCCATACCAGAGCACCACACAATGAATTCCACAAATGATACATCTGAAGGGTGGGCTCAACTGGCATCAGAGCCCTACTAAAGCCACTCCCACACTTAGCAGTCAGACATCACACAACAACTCATCTGCTGTAGTCGCAGTCAGCCCTCACAAGTAGTCAACCTGAGGGTCAACTCCACCTACTCATGTGGCAAGAGCAAACAAGCAGAGCACACAAAAACCACACAGGTGACATCCCTGAGCACTTGACTCAGATGGCCAGAGAGACTATGAAACTAGGTCCCACAGGACACCATTAGCATAAGGCCTCTCTGTCAGAACAGGGTATGTAGCAGATCTAAATAATATGCAGAAACAAACACAGTCAATCAAAATAGAAGACAAAGAAAATATCCCCAGACAGCTCCTAGGGCATTGGAAACTAAAGAGAAAATAAACAAATGGGACTACATCAAAATAAAAAGCTTCTGCACAGCAAAAGAAACCATCAACAAAACAATGAGAAAACCCACTGTGTGGGAAAACATATTTGCCAATGTCATATCTGATAAGGGCCTAATCTCCAAAATTTATAGGGA
>NW_006286590.1:102323-109768 GCF_000327345.1 Myotis davidii
AGATCAACCAAAGGACTTGTATGCATGCATATAAGCATAACCAATGGATATAAGACACTGGGGGGTAGGGGAGGCCAGGGGATTGTCAAGGGTGGGGGGAAAAAAGGAGACATATGTAATACACTTTGTAATACTTTAAGCAAAAAAATAAAAAAAAGAACAAGACAAAAATTCCAGAAAAATAACTAAACAAAATAGAGATGAGCAATCCACCAGATACAGAACTAAAATACAGGTTATAAAATTGCTCAATTAACTCACCCTTCCCAGTTTTGCTCAGTGGTTAGAGTGCTGGCCTGAGGGGTCACGGGTTTGATTTCAGTCAAGGGCACATATCTCAGTGATATGCTTGATCCCCAGCCATGGCTGGGGCACATGTGGAAGGCAACCAGTCTGTCTCTCCTTCTCTCTTTGATACTCTCTAAAAAAAATCGGTGGAAAAAATATCATCAGGTGACGATTAACAACAGCAACAAAAAAGCAAACAACAACAAAAAATAATAGGTGAACTCAGTGAGAACTCCAACAAAGATAGAGAAAAAAATAAAATAGAAAACAAAAAAGAACCAGAAGAAATGAAGAATGCAATAATTAAAATGAAGAATGTACTATAGATAATCAACATCAATTAGATGAAGCAGAGGAATGAAATAGATTGGAAAATAAGGTAGCAGAAAAACACCCAATCACAAGAGCAAAAATAAAAACGAGTTTTAAAATATGAGGATATTTTAACAGTTTTTCAGAAAAGCATCAAGCAGAATAATATTTGTGGTTTTTTTGTAGATACAAAATAATTAGCCATTTACATGCAATAAACATTAATATTTCAGTTTGCAGGCCAATGCTCTGTCCATTGAGCCAAATCAGCTAAGACTCCATACTGTTCTCCACAGTGGCTGCCCCAGCCTGCATTTCCACCTGCAGTGCACGAGGGTTCCTTTTTCTCCACATCCTCACCAGCAGTTGTCCTTTGTGGATGTGTTTATGACAGCCATTCTGACAGGTGTGAGATAGCACCTCATTGTCCTTTTGATTTGCATCTTTCACATGATTAGTGACTTCGAGCATGTTTTCATATGTCTCTTGGCCTTCTGCATGTCCTCTTTCAAACAGTGTGTATTTAAGTCATTTGCCAATTTTTGATTGGATTTTTTATTCTTTTTTTGTTAAGTTGTATGAGTTCCCTATAAATTTTGGAGATTAAACCCTTATCAGAGATAACATCGGCAAATATGTTCTCCCATGCAGTGGGCTTTCTTGTGGTTTAGTTTATGGTTTCTTTTGCTATGCAGGAGATTTTTATTTCGATGTAGTCCCATTTATTTATTTTCTCTTTAGTTTCCATTGCCCTAGGAGCTGTATAAGTCAAGATATTGCTCATACATATGTCTGATATTTTGCTGCCTAAGGATTCCTCTAAGATTTTTATGGTTTCCCAACTTACATTTAAGTTTTTGTCCACTTTGAGTTTATTTTTGTGTATGGTGTAAGTTGGTGGTCTTGTTTCTTTCTTTTTTTTTTTTTTTTGCATGTATCTGTCCAATTTTCCCAACACCATTTATTGAAGAGACTATCTTGACTTCATTATATGCTCTTGCCTCCTTTGTTAAATATTAATTGAACATAATGGCTTAGACCAATTTCTGGGTTTTCTGTTCAGTTCCATTGGTTTATATGTCTGTTCTTGTGCCAGTATCAAGCAGTTTTGAGAACAGTGACTTTGTAATATGGCTTGATATCTAGTATTGTGATTCCTCCAACTTTGATCTTTTTTCTAAGGGTGGCTACAGCTATTTGGAATCTTTTTTTATTCCATATGGAGAGTTTGTTCTAGGTCTGTGAAATATGCACTGGGAATCTTAATGGGGATTGCATTGGATCTATAGGTTGTTTTGGGTAGTATGGCCATTTTAATGATGTTGATTCTACCAATCCATGAACATGGTACATTCTTCCATTTGTTTATGTCTTCCTCTATCTCTTTTTTCAATGTTTCATAGTTTTCTGAATATAGGTCTTTTACCTCCTTAGTTCATAATTGGTGTATAAAAAAGCCATAGATTTCTGGGTGTTAATTTTATATCCTGCTACATTGACGAATTCATTTATTAAGTTTAGTAGTTTTTTGGTTGAGTCTTTAGGATTTTATATGTACAATATCATGTCATCTGTGAATAATGATAGTTTTACTTCTTCTTTTCCAATCTGGATGCCATTTATTTCTTCTTCTTGTTCAATCATTATGGCTAGCACTTCCAGTACTATGTCAAACAGGAGTGGTGGAAGTGGGCATCCCTATCTTGCAGATGTTCTTAGGGGAAATGGCTTTAGTTTTTGCCCATGGAGTATGATGTTGGCTGTAGGTTCGTCATATATAGTCTTTATCATGTTGAGATATACTCCCTCTATTCCAACTTTGCTGAGAGTTTTTATAATAAATGGATGTTGGATTTTTTGAATGCTTTTTTCTGCATCCATTGTTGGATCATGTGATTTTTGTCTTTCAATTTGTTTATGTGATGTACTAGAGGCCCGGTGCACAAAAATTTGTGCACTCAGGGGGGAGGGGGGTCCCTCAGCCTGGCCTGTGCCCTCTTGCAGTCTGGGACCCCTCGGGAGATAACGACCTGCTGGCTTAGACCTGCTCCGGATGGCAGAGGGCAGGCCCAATCCCTAGGTGCAGCGCCTGGTCAGGCTCAGAGCAGGGCCAATTGGGGAGTTGGGGCGCTGTCCCCTGTCATACACAGAGCAGGGCGATTGGGAGGTTGCAATGCCACCCTGATCGGGAGGTTGCAATGCCACCCTCAGTCACATCAGGGTAGGGCCGATTGGGAGGTTGGGGCATTTCCCTCTGTCACTCCCAGAGCAGGGCCCATAAGGGGGGTTGGGGCTCTATACCCTATCACGCACAGAGCAGGGCCAATCAGGGGGTTGGGGTGCTGCCCCCTGTCATGCTGATCCCGGTGCCAGGAGGCCTCGTGGTTCCACTGTTATTCTGGCTGTGTAGTAATCTATTGTGTAAATGTAGTAATGTATTCTGTAAATTTTTATTCACTCATCTACTGATGGGCACTTGGGCTGCTTCCAAATCTTGGCGATTGTAAATAATGCTGCAGTGAACATAGGGGTACATTTATTCTTACAAATTAGTGTTTTAGATTTATTTGTATATATTCCCAGAGTGGGACTGCTAGGTCATAAGACAGATGTTAGACTCAAAGCTATAAAAATTCTATAAGGAAATATAGACAGTAAAATCTTGGACATTTCTCACAGCAATATTTTTTCTGATATATTTCCTTCTGGCAAGGGAAACACAAAATAAACAAATGGGACTACATCAAAATATAGTTTTGCATAATCGAACTAAAAGACAACAAAATTAAAAGACAACCCTTTGAATGGGAGAACATAATCACCAATATGTCCAATAAGGGCTTAATATCTTCTGGTGCATTCTTCATTTCTGATATTGTGTATGTTACTTCTGACTGGTTCTTTTTTATGGTTTCTATGTTCCTTTTTATGATGTTGAAGTTCTCACTAAGCTCCTTGGGCATAATTATAACCATTTTTTGAATTCTATATCTGGTAAATTGCTTACCTCTATTTCATTTACTTCTTTTTCTGGAAATTTCTCTATTTCTTTCATTTGGGGCATGTTTTTTCCTTTCTCCCCAATTTAGTTGCCTCTCTGTGCTTGTTTCTGTGTATTAGGTGGGTCTCTCAGTTTGTAAGGTGGCCTTATGCAGTAGGTGCCTTTTGGAACCCAGTGGTGCAGTCACCTTCATCTCCTGAGCTGGTCATCAGAATGTCCCTTATGTTGGTTATGTGGGCCCTCCTGTTGTAACTGAGATTTTATTGCTGTTGGTCCATTTGTGCATGGGCTCAACCCTGAGGTTTGCTGACTCTGAGGGTCAACCTTGACCACGTGTAAGAGCTGCTGTGCAGGTGCTGACCACATGAAGCAGGATTTGCCTCAGCAGAGCTAGTTGGATCCTTTTCTGATGTTGTCTGAATCTAGCCACTGTGTTGATTGGTTCTGGAGCCTCTTGGGAGGATTCTAGTGCAGGTTGATGTCAGAATCTGCCTATGACTGGCCCTGGGAAAACTTTGGTGCTACACACCATGCACAGCCTGTGGCTCCCTCCGTTGAACCTGTGTGTGTGTGTGAGAGAAGGATTGAGCTGTGCACCAAGGCTGGCTTCGACCTGCACCCAGCCCAGGGGCAGGTTGGCAATGCACCCAAAGCACCTGGAGATCCTCTTCCACCAGCCTCTCCAGCAGGCTGCCTGCTAGGCTCAGTTCCTGAGAGAGCCGCTGGCAGTGCACACATTGCATAAGGTATGTTCTCAGTGGTCACCAGGGAAAAGCAAGTGGTGTCCATCAGACTAATACAGGTTTAAACATGGTGCCAGTGCTGGGTATAGGGCCCCTTACCAGTAACTGAAGCCCCATGGAACACCAAGGCTAACTGCCACCCGCTGGGTTCCTGCAGACCATTGTGGTGGGATGGAATCTCAGGGAATTGTCAGGGGGAGGCTGGCAGAGCTTATCAGACCCAAACAAACAAAGATGTGTTATGTGAAGAGAGGGCTTTTAGAGATAACTGGCCTCCGTCCTAGAGCCACATGACTCAGTCTGTCCTGGATTCTTCCCAGACTTTCTGTATAGCCCAAGATCACAGAGCATGTCCACCAGTATTCAGGACCACAGGGCTAGTATATCTCTCGTGAGGGAGGGGCTGGTCAGGCTTGCAGGAAAAAGGGAGGAATGGCTCCTGTGCCAGAGCCACAGGCCTCATTCACCAACACACCTGAGTTTGCTTGGACCTCTGTGCCCAGCTCAGGCAGCTGCTGCTTCCACAGGGTGAGGGCTCTGCAGGGGAGGGCATCAAGAGCTCAGAGGATGAAGCCACCACTTTCCGCCAGGGTGATGCCAGATGCTGGGGAGTGGGCAACCCAAGAAAGATGGTGTTTGTGGTGTGGGAGAGGACTCAGCATGGGGACCATGTCCTTTCCGCCCTCTCCTCAGAGCCACAAAACCCATTCTTTCCACACGTGATTTTTGTCTTTTCTGCCCTCCCTCCACGGGAGCCCAGGGTAAGTGGCTGCAAATGAAATTTTGTGTGCTGGCCCTTTAAGAGGGTTTCTCGGTTTCCAGCAGATTCCTCTCTCTGCCTAGTGGTAAGAATCCCTGCTGATTTCCACAGCCAGATGTTACATGGACGTCTTTTTCTGGTTCTGGTGCTCTGGGCTGAGCAGTCCACACTCAAGTGGAACCTTTATAGCTGAGATATCCCTCGGATTCTCAGAAGCCACACTTGAGTGTGGGATCAGCCCTTTTGCATCTCTCCCTTACCTATCAGTCTTGATATGGTTTCTTCTGCAAATCCTTCATTGTAGGACTTCTCTCCAGCTGGTTTCCAGTTGGTTATTCAAGTGGATTGTTCTATATTTTAACTGGAATTCCAGTTTGGTCCTGGAAGGAGGTAGGTGAAACTTCTACCTACTCTATCACCATGTTGGGTCCTCTGGCCTGGATTTCCATAAAGAGAAAGGTAGTGTAAGTTTGTCTTCTATTAGTCTGTCTCCCTTGCTAACATTCTTCATAATCTCAAGCCATGGTGCACTTGTCTTAATTTGTATTTTAAATTCCTACAAAGATAAATGAGGCATAAAGTACAATAGAGATTATTAAAAATTGGGTGGGTTTTCTGGGGCTTTTTAAGAAGGCCATGTCAGCTTTAGTAACTGGTTCTTCTAGGTTTCTGAACTCCTAAGTATCTGGCTAAGCTTTCAGTTTTACTCCTTATATAGAGAGGGAGTAGGCTTGGTTCTGAATGCAAAACTGAGGTAACATGCACGAGCACCCTTTATACTCCTGCATGTTCAGTGAGTACTCAGGATGTGGCTTATTTTAGCATTTCCAAGCACTATGCATGGTCAGAGTTATTGTAATCAGTTGAAGGAAGAAATTGAAGTTGAGAAGGTTAGGTCACCCACTCGAGGTTACTCTGGCCACAGGTTGGGCAAGAGCCAAGGCATGATGCAGAGTTGGCTTACTGCAGAGTCCCTACCCCATGGTGCATCTCCGTTCCCACAGAGGAGCATAATCACTAAAGCAACAAGTAAGAAAACAAAACCAAAGCTCATCCTAAACTTAGATTGCTTGTACTTAGAAATCAGGCTCATGTTATCCCCTTCTTAATGCCGGTTTAAGTGCTGTAGCTGGTATGTGCTGGGATTGGCACTGTCGGTGGCATCATTCAGTATGTTGAGGGAATAACCAAAATCTTTGGAGCATGGAACACCCATGTTTAGATCCTAACTCTCTACCATCTGTGTGACCTTTATAAAATGGAATTAAAATTGTTCATCAGTGTGTGGTACCGAGAAAATATGTTTGACAAATGGAAGTTTCTTTCTTCCACTGGAGTAAGGGGAAGGCAAACATTTTGTTATCTGAGGATGTTCCCAGTTACCTTCATCAAATGGGACTTTCCAAGCTGTTTTCATCTGTAGCCTTATATTTTTTTATTGAAATGGTTACATTCAAGCTTGGCTATTAGAGTTGGTCTCTGTGTGAGGCATCACTAAAATTACATCTTCCTGGTATGTGTAACTGTCAGGCTGTCCCTTAAACATAGCTGGGCATTGAGGAGGGACACCACCATAGCAAAGGGGCCAGAGCCCATAGGGGAAGAGAGGGCCATGGAATCAGAGGCAGATAAACTCCTCATGGTCCACTTGAGAATACTGGCCTGCTTCCATGGTGTAACTGGATGTCTTTGTGAAGAAAAAAATCACTCTTGCATTTTAAAGAAATCTCACCTGCAGTCAAAAATCTTAGGAGCATTTGGAAACTGTAAACATACACAGGCCAACAAAAGAAAGCACAATTTAATTCTATATGTGCACCTTAAAGTAAATGTTCCAGAGCAGAAAGGGCTAAATAACACCTAAGACAAGGATTCAACTGGGAGAAAAGTGAATTCCCTCAGGTTTGTGAGCAGGTCAAATGGACATTGATGGATTTGCTTTCCTTTCAGATTAAATTGAACTTCTGATGTGAAAGTAACTCACCAGTTTCTGATCTTGAAAACCACATCTTTTGTCCCTACCTAGATTTGTCTTATGTAGATGTCTTAGCTTCCAGGCATCTCAAAAAGTGATACATTGTAGTCTATGATGGTTTAGAGAATTTTTTATTTTAAAAAGATTTGAGGGAAACACAGTGCTAGGCAAACTTTACCTTTCCTTTGGTGAATTTGTGCCTGACCAACAGACCATTTACTGGGTTTGAATGTTTTCTCTCAGGCTCACATACCCGAAGATATTCAAAGTAACTTTTCAGCAATTTGCAGAGCTTGACAATTTAAATATTATCAGGTGTGAATGTCAATATTTGTGCAAATGAGGGCTGGACTGTAAGGATAGAAA
>NW_006286590.1:109852-110486 GCF_000327345.1 Myotis davidii
GAATGACCAGAATGACTGGTCGTGACTGGTCGACCAATTGCTATGGTGCACACTGACCACTCAATGCAGGAGCTTCCCCCTTGTGGTTAGTGTGCTCCCATAGCCAACCTGCCCCTGTACATCATGTGGCGAGGCAGGGCTCCCTGCTAGTGGGGCTCCCGGCTTGTGGGGCACAGCAGGGATCGCTGCTTGCACTTGAGGTGGTGCTCATGTCTCATGTGACAAGGTGGGACTCACGGCTCACTCAGTGCGGTGGCTTGTGGCAGCGACCTACTCGCTCATGGCGGGTCTGGGGTCCCAGTGGCATGGCAGGTCTGGGTCTGATGCGATTTCACATTTTGGGCCTCTAGTCCTATCTAATAAAAGAGTAATATGGAAATTGACCATCACTCCAATGCACAAGATGGCTGCCCCTATGTGGACACAAGATGGCTGGCAGGGGAAGACAGTTTTGGGCAATCAGGGGGGAGGGCAGTTGGGAGGGACCAGGCCTGAAAGAAAGGGCATTTGGGGATGACCAGGCCAGAGGGGAGGACAGTTAGGCGTGATTAGGCCTGCAGGGGAGGACAGTTGGGGGTGACTAGGAAAGCAGGGGAGGGCAGTTAGGGGCAACCAGGCTGGCAAGGGAGCTGCT
>NW_006286590.1:110745-124219 GCF_000327345.1 Myotis davidii
CCGTGCGCTGTGGGTGACAGGGTAGAGCCATAACCTCCCCATCGGCCCTGCCCTGAGTGTGAGAGTGGTGGCGCCCCAACCCCCTGATCGACCCTGCTCTGTGGGTGATAGAAGGCAACGCCCCAAACCCCTGATTGGCCCTTCTCTGTGCATGACAGGGTACAGAACCCCAACCCCCCTGATGGGCCCTGCTCTGTGAGTGACAGGGGGTGGCATCACAACCTCCCGATCACCCTGCTCTGTGCATGACAGGGAGCAGCGCCCCAACTCCCCAATCGGCCCTGCTCTGAGTCCAACCAGGGGCTGCACCTAGGGATTGGACCTCCCCTCTGCCACCCGGGAGCAGGTCTAAGCCAGCAGGTCGTTATCTCCCGAGGGGTCCCAGACTGTGAGAGGGCACAAGCTGGGCTGAGGAACCCCTCCCCTCCCCCTGAGTGCACAAATTTTTGTGCACCGGACCTCTAGTCTATATTATAAAAGGCCAGTGGCTATAATGCCCTAACACCAGAATGACCAAGTGACTGGTCACCTGGAGGTGCATGGAGCACCTCTCAATCTCTCCCGAAAGCTCGTGAGCTGCTCATGGTGGCGGGGAGGGTCTTGTGGTTTGTGCAGTGCGGAGGGGCTCATGGCTAACATGGTGAGGTGGGTCTCGCAGCTCGCCACTTGCTTTGTGCAGTGGCTCGCAGCATGGAGATACGCATGCACAGCAGGTCTGGGGTTCCGCCAGAACAGCGGGTCTGGGGTCCCACTGGCACAGCGGATCTGGGTCTTGCACAATTTCACTTGCTGGGCCTCTAGTATATGTAGGTAGGTATGTATATATGTAGTGGACAGGCAAGACTGTAGCCCTAAATTATCTATTCATATGGCAAAACAACACGAGGCAACCTAGCCCAGGTACCATATGCATGGCTGAGATAATTAATATAAACAAGATGGCTAAGCGTGCCTTAGATCAAATAGGAAATGTTGACTTTATAAATTTTATAATTTGTGGCAATAAAAAGGCAATTTAGGCAAGAGAAATAAGAATTTAAAATGGCAGAATAAAAATACCATTAATTTTTGTGGAATGTGTTCAACATGTTTGGCACATTTGAAGGAAGCAAAAAATAATTGTACATGAATAGAAGAATGAATTAGCTTTCTTTGGTGCTGTAACAAATTACCACAGATTTAATAACTTAAAACAACTCTCATTTATGAACTCACAATTCTGTAAGTCTGAAGTCCACATTGGCTTGGCTTGTTTCTCTGCCTGAGGTTTCACAAAACTAAAATCAAGGTATTGGTTGCCATGGGTTCTTATTGAGAGGCCTTGGGAAGAATTAACTTTGCAGGTTCACTCAGGTTATTGGCAGAATCTGTTTCTAGCAGCCATATGACTCAGCTTTTTTCCTCACTGTCAGCTGGAGGCTGCCCCTAGCTTTTATAGGCCTCTTCTGGTCCTTGAATTTGAGACCCTGCATGACAGAGCCAGTGGATTAAATCCTGCCTGTGCTAGGAATTGCTCAGACTTCCCCTACCACAATCTGTCCTGCTTCTGGACAGAAAATGTGTTCTACTTTTAAGGGTTCATATGGTCAACGGGGCCCATCCAAACAACTCAAGATGATCTTTCTCTGCCAATGTCCCTAACACTGATCACACAGAAGTCCCTTCTCACATGTAAGTAACATTCACAGGTCCCAGGGGTTAGCGCATGGTCATATCTGGGTGGGAACACTATTCTCGCTGCCAGAAAAGATGACTAAAGTGGGCAGGCAGTATGTGGTCAGAAACAATAGGATCAGACACATGGATTTAATAAACAGTGGAGTTCTGTTGAAGAGTTTTGTGCAAAGAACATTTTTAAGTAAATTTGTAATTTTGGGATAATTTTATATTTACAAAAATGTTATAAAGACAATATAGAGAGTTCATATATATCTTTTACCTAGTTTTTCCCATTTTCATCTTTGTTATATGGCACATTTGTTAAAACTAAGAAATCAACATCGGTACATTACTGATATCTAAAATCCAGACTTTATTTGGCTTTCACTAGGTTTTCCATTAATCCCCTTTTACTATTCATGATCAAACCCAAGGTACCACAATGTATCTAATTGTCATGCCTCTTAAGCTTTATCTGCTCTGTGACAGTTGCTCATAGTTTACTTGCTTGCTGTGACCTTGACCATTTTAAGCAGTACCGGCAAGTGTCCTACAGAAATATTCCCAATCTGGGTGTGTCTGATGTTTTCTCTCATATTAGGACTGGCGTGATGGCCCTTTTGGTCACATTGTATGATAAGTAATGGTATCCACATGAACCGCTGAAGATGTCACTAGTTTACCTTTCTTTACTAAAGGTTATTATTTTTAATATACTTCTATTTATTTGAGAGACGAATGAAGAAGGAGCGATAGAAACATCAATGATGAGAGAGAATCATTGATTGACTGCCTCCTGCATACCCCATCCTGGGGATTGAGCCCACAACCGGGCATGTACCTTGACCGGGAATTGAACTGTGACATCGTGGTTTATAGGTCAACACTAAACCACTGAGCCATGCTGGCCTGGCCTAAAGATTGTTTTTAAATTACTTATTTTTGAAAAGTGAGTAGGAGTGATTTAAAGAGAAAGGAATAGGTTTCATTAGAAAATAATCCTAATCTGAGTATGTGCTTTTGTGGGTGTGCACTAGAGAGATAGTTGTAGTTAATAAAAACGAGGAAGAAGAAATGAGAAAAAAAAGACATTAGAACATAAAGATTATCTTAGAGGAGAGAGTTAAGACTATTTTAAAGTGTTAGGCATGCCAAATAAAATGAAGGACGAAATCAATGTCAGAAAGGGCCGGGGGGCAGGGGGAGGGCAGGAACGCAAACTTGGATGATGACTTCAATTTTACTTGGCTTTCTGTTTCAGAAGACATTATTGTTCTTACTCATGGAACCACCAGTGACACATTTGAAAATGTGAACTTGAATGTCATAAAGCAGGTTAAGGTTGAAGAGAAAGACTGTAAAACGAAGTGCCATTAAAATGGAAAACGTATTTTAGAGGTCTCAAAACATGTTCATTTCTTAATCACTGTAGCTTATTCAGTGGAACCAACCTTCCGTGCTAGACATTTCTTGGGCTATCTTCACGGCAGCTCTCATTAAGACTTCAGAATAAAAACTAAGTAACATAAAATATCAGATCCCTGCAGGGAGATAACAGAGGCCTTTTGTCTGATGCAATCTCAGCACCTGACAGCTCACTGCTCTTCAGGGAAACCCAGGGCAGCCACTTTTCTTAATGTTCAAAATTCAGCACTTTGGATTGAGCCAAAAGCCGTGCAGCTGCCCTTCTCTCCTGCTATTCAGTGATCCAGCAAATAGAGCACTCTGCTGGCAGCCCTGACTCACTCCTGGAGCTTTAAGACCCATGTATGGGATATATCTCTTTGCTTTTGCAAAGGACTTGGCATGGAGCAGGAAGCATGCCACTCATTCATTGGGTCAAAACATGAACTAGAAAGCCAGATAGCACTGAGTTTAAAATCTGGCTCTGCCATTTATAGTTGAGCAAGTAGGCAAGTTACTTATCCTTTGGATCTGCTGATTTCCCTCTGAAATGTTGGGGAAATAGTGCACACTTTGTAGAGAGGTTGTAAACATTGTATGAGGCAATGTATTAGAGCTCGCAGCATAGAGTCTGAACATAGTGTTTATTTGATAAAAGTTAACAATAACAGACACTTTCATAATGTTTACTACAGATCAGGTAATGCACTACATTATTCTATCTTTACTCACTCATTCAATCCCAGTAACAATTTAGTGAGCTAAGTGGACCATTGTTATCCCCATTTCATAGATGAGAAAACTGAAGACTGGTAAAATGACTTAGCCAAGGTCAATAAGTAAGAGTAGAGATGGGAGTAAAATATATACATCCGGCCTCTGAATTTTTGCTTCTGAAACTCTATGATATACCACTATTATGTGCATGGCATGTAGTAAGAATCAGCAATAACTATTATTATTAACAGAGCTCTTTTATGTTACCATTAATGTGGGGCTAACACAAGAAAATCTGATATACATGCATCTACTTAATACCATTTTAGGCAATACAATAAGAAAAATAAAATATATAAATACTATAATATTTTTCCAGAGTTTGGCTCTCTGGCATGAAAACAGTTAATAAATCTATATAGAAAAACAGCTGGTTACCAAAAGGGGAGGTAGACTTCGAAAGCTTTCCTATATTTAAGTTGCATCAGGCAGCATTCTTGTGCATTCCACACGGGCTCACACACATGTCTAGAAGGCAATGCTGGTTGTTGTCTGAGAGTTAAATGAATACTGCCAACCAGAGTCCCAGGTCCTCTCCATCCTGGAGCGCAGGATGGAGAGACTATGCACATTTCAGTATCATGTTCCCTCACAACTTCCCAGCAGCCTGAGTCCATTATGTTTTCATAGAGGACTGCTCCAGGCCCTTCACTGTCTGCTCAACACCTGGTGGAGCCAGTGCTACACGTTTAAGACCTCAGTTATAACACCACTCCATTTCTAGGACCAAATTCTATTATACTCCTCATCCTGGACAATAAATCACCACAAAACTTATCTGTGTATAGCAGCCACTTAATTCAATTAATTGATCGATTCCTTATTTCAGCTTTACTGAGGAAAGTTGACAAATCGTAGGATATATAACTGTATTTCATGATATTTGGTATACATACTAGTGCACATTGTGAAAAAATCCCCCCCCCCCTGCCCTGGTTAATTAACACAATCATCATCTCACACATTTTACTGTTTTAGGAGAACAATTAAGTTTTACTCTCTAAGCAAATTTCAATTATAGACTCAGTTTTCTCAACTATAGTCACCATGATTTACATTAGATCTGCAGAATTTATTCATCTTGTAGCTGAAAGTTTGTACCCTTTTATCAATCTCTCTCTATTTTTCTCACCTCCCCCACCCCCCCGACCTCGTGACCACTTTTATTGAGTTTGACCTTTTTTTTTTTTTGCATTTACCTATAAGTGACACTTTCTTGTTCTACCTAGCTTATTTTACTTTGCATAATGTCCTTGTCAAGAGAAAGCTCCTCAACCAGGAACTTAACCCTTCTGGGTGAAGGAAACTGAAAAAACTCATGGGTACAAGCAGGAAAGTGGGACACGCTTTATTATAAACAAAGCAGCCAACAACTGGCTGGTCAGTGACAACATATGTATGAGGTCAAACAAAAGAGGCTTCATGCCAAATGGTGACATCAGTATTTGCGTTATAAAAAGGCACAACTGTGGAGTGTATAGCTTGCTGTGTCCTTGCTCTTGCACCCGCGGGTAGTAAATTGGCCTTGAACACCCTGATTAGGATTTCCATGCTCAGAGTGGCCTTGAACATCCAGTGTACTCTGACATGGCCCCTACAGCCCTCAAGGTCTATCCCTGTTGTCACAAATGAGAGATTTCTTTCTTTCTCATAGCTGAATAATATTCCATTATATATTCCACATTTTTTTTTATTCATTCATCTGTTGAATAATGCTTAGATTGTTAAAAGAAGGTAGATTTTAAATACTTTGGCTATGGCATTAATGATACAATGACCACAGGAATGCAGGTATCTTTGATATCCTATTTTTATATTCTTTGGATATGTATCCAGAATTGGAATTGCTAGATCACTTTACAATCACATTTTGAAATTTGTGAGGATCCTCCATTCTGTTTTCCACTGTGGCTGCACCAATTTACATTCTCACCAATAGCACAAAGGCTTCCCTTTCCTCTGCATGTGCATCCTGTCTCATTGATGACAGCTATTTTATCGGGTTTGAGATGATATATCATCATGGTTTGGATTTGAATTTTCCTAATTATTAGTGCTGTTGAGAACATTTTCATGTATACATTGGTCATTCTTACATTTTATTTGGAAAAATGTCTACTCGGTTCTGCTACCTATTTTTAATTATATTATTTTAACTATTGAGTTGTTTGAGTTCTCTATATATTTTTATTTTGAATATTATCATCTTATCATATATATAATTTAAAAGTATGTTCTCCCATTTACTAGGTTCCATTTTCATTTTGTTTCATTTGTTGCTATGCAGATTTTTAGTTAGATATAATAACTCTACTGTAATTTTTTATTTTTTTGTAAAATAGAAAATAAATCACTGCAAAAAATAATTTTAAGGAACCTACCCTTACGTTTTGTTTTCTCCTAAGAGTTTTATGATTTACGTCTTACATTCAAGTGTTTAATCCATTTCAAGTTGATATGTGTGTTTCCTGCCCAGCTAGTGTAAAATAGCAGTCCTGCTCAGTGGTTGAGCTTTGACCCATGAACCAGGAGGTCATAATTTAATTCATGATCAGGGCACATGCCCGGGTTGTGGCTAGATCTCCAGTGGGGTGTGCACAAAAGGCAGCTGATCAATGATTCTCTCTCATCATTAATGTTTCTATCTTTCTCTCTCCCTCTTCTTTCCTCTCTCTTAAATCAATAAAAACTTATTTAACAAAAACATCCTATCTAATAAAAGAGTAATATGCAAATTAACCTTCACTCTGTGACAAAGATGGCAGTGCCCATAGTGGCCAGGGCGGGAAGCTGGCAGCATCACCCTGGCAACACAAGCCCAGTGTCCACGCCCCAGCTGCCTGGAGGGAGGTGAGGGGCCTCGGGCAGGAAGCAGAAGCCAAGAACACAGGGAGCACCAGGAATGCTGGGAATCATAGTTCTGGTGGTGGCCCCTGGACCAGAAGCAGAAACTGAGAGTGCAGGGAGAACGAGGAATGCTGGGAATCATCGTTCTGGTGGCAATGTATTGTGCGATCTCTAGACACTCGAGCGAAGTGAGCCTGGAGCAAGTTACTGAAGAGACATAAGTCAGAGTGTTGAGGAAAAATTAAAAGGAAGATATCCTGTAACTTCTAGGAAATCTCCACCAATGGAGCAAAGAAAAAAAAAAAAGAGCTCTATCCTTCTGTGAGCACCAAACCAGACTGGGCTGGGGTCTCAGACAATGTGCTCATGTGATTGCAAAGACAGACAGAAACTTCACTCTTTCATGTACCCAGGCAGACGCAATGCATGACATGCACGTTTTCACAGAAGAGGACCTAACAGCACCGTTTGCTATACACCCTTTGGTAAGTCACCTTTTTGGTGGTCATCTGTGTTAGTTAATTGCCATAATCAAGAGTAAACATTAAAACTTTTCTATGTCTATGACAAGCAGGTCCTTACAACTTGGAGTAAGGTAACTAACTATACAAATAAAAGTGTAATCTGAGGGGCAATGAGGCAGGCAGGCAGAGGCAATTAGGGGTGATCAGGCAGGCAAGTAATTAAGGGCGATCAGGAAGGCAGGCAGAGGCAGTTAGGGGCAATCAGGAAGGCAGGCGGAGGCAGTTAGGGATGATGAGTCAGGCAAGCAGAGTAGTTAGGGGCAATTAAGCAGGCCGGCAGGCAAGTGGTTAGGAGCCAGTGGTCCCAGATTGTTAGAGGGTGAAAACAGGGCTGAAGGACCAACCCCCATGCACAAATTTCATGCACCGGGACTCTAGTAAAATAAAATAGAAGTCCTGTTTCATTTTTTACAAGTGGCTGTCCTAGTTTCTCAATAATATTTATTAAATAAATTATCCTTCCCCCACTGGGTGGTCTTGCTCCTTTGTCTCAAGTTTGATCCCATATTATTTCGGGGCTCTCTATTCTGTTATATTGATCTATGTGTGGATTTTTATGCCAATACTACAGTGTTTTGATTACTACAACTTTGCAATAGAGTTTGAAATCAGGAAATGAGATGACTCCATCTTTACTTTTTTTTCCTTATGATTGCTGTGAGACTCAAGGTCTTTTATAGTTGTAAACAAATTTTAGGATGTGTATTCAATTTTTGTGAAAAATACTATTAGTATTTTGATAGATATTGAATTGAACCTGTAGAATGATTTGGGTAATATGGATATTTTAACAATTAATTTAATATTAAATTCAACAATTTTATTAATTTTTTAACCCATGTACATGAAACATTTTTCCATTTATTTGTATATTCTTCCATTTCTTTGATCAATGTCTCATAGTTTCAGTTTACAGATTCTTTACTTTCTTGAATAAATTTATACCTAGGTGTTTTATTGTTTTAATGCAATTGTAAATGGAATTGCTTTTTAAATTCCTCTTTCTGATATTTCATTGTTAGTGTATAAAAATGTAATAGTATTATAACTATTAATTTTGTATCCTGCTACTTTAGTGAATTCACTTATTATTTCCAACAGTTTGTTGGAATCTTTACAGTTTTCTAAATATAGTATTATGTCATCTGCAAAAAAAAGAAAAAGAATTTTACTTCTTTATTCCCAATTTGGATGTCTTTATCTGCTTTTCTTGTCTGGTTGCTGTGGATAAGAAAAGATGACCCATATATATGCTGTCTACATGAGACACATCTCAGAACAAAAGATACACACAGACTGAGAATGAAAAGATGGAAAAAACATTCCATGAAAATAGAAAAGAAATAAGAGCTGGGCAAGCAATAACTCATATCAGACAAAATAGACCTCAAAACAAAGACCATGACAAGAATCAAAGAAGGTCACTACATAATAATAAAGGGAATGATTCAACAAGAAAATATAACCATTGTAAAAAAATATATGCATCAATATGGTAGCACCTAAATGCAGAAAACAAAATTTTAGTTTTAAGTAATTTTAATACTTCTGAGACACATTTACATTATTTTTCTTTTTTTAATATATTTTATTGATTTTTTACAGAGAGGAAGGGAGAGAGATAGAGAGTTAGAAACATCGCTGAGAGAGAGACATCGATCAGCTGCCTCCTGCACATCTCCTACTGGGGATGTGCCTGCAACCCAGTACATGCCCTTGACCGGAATCGAACCTGGGACCTTTCAGTCCGCAGGCTGATGCTCTATCCACTGAGCCAAACCGGTTTCGGCTACATTATTTTTCAAGTAACAACCTTATTTATGCTTTAGCTGATGAGCTATACAAATTTTCCAGACATTACTTTTTTTTTTTCATTTTAAATGTATTTTTATTGTTGATAGTATTACAGATAGATTTATCCCCCCACCACCATCCCTCCCCCCGTCCCCCGGGCTTCACTACCCTATTGCCTGTGTCCATGGGCTATGTATATAAGTATATATAAGTTTTTTGGTTTATCTCTTCTTGTCCCCCCAAGCCTGTGGGAGAGATCAACAATAATACAGTTATAGTAGAGGACTTTAACACCCAACTTACTTCACTGGATAGGTCTTCCAGTGATATTTTCCCTTTATAATATTTTCTTATTTCTAGTTTTGACCTTTTTGTTTAAAGAATTCCCTTTAACATTTCTTATAAACCTGATATAGTGGTGATAAACTCTTTTAGCTGTTACTTACCTGAGAAAATATTTTTCTCTCCTTCAATTCTGGGTAATAACCTTTCTAAGTACGGTATTTTTGCATGACGGTATCCCTCCCCCCCTTCTCACTTTGATTATATTGTGCTTTCCTCTTCTGTCCTGAAAATATTTTGTTGAAAAATCAGCTGACAGTCCAACTACAAGGTCCCTTGTAAATAATTAGTTACTTTCCTTTTGTTATTTTTAAGTTTCCCTCTTTAGCTATTGGAATTTTCATTATGATGTGTTTTGGTTTGGGCCTCTTTGGGTTTATCTTGTTTGGGTCTTTGTGTACTTGCTAAATTATAAGTCCATTTTCTTCACTAGGTTTGGGTGTTTTCAGTCATTTCTTTAAATAGCTTTTCTGTCATTTTCTCTCTCTGTTTCTTTGCTATAATGCAATTGTTGGTACACTTCATGTTGTGACAGAAGTCCCTTTAACATCCTCACTTTTTAAATTCTTTTTTTCCCCTGGTTGTGATGGTATGTTTTTCAGTGCCTTGTTTTCCAAGTTGCTGATTTGTTCTTAGGCATGGCCTAATTTTCTGTTGATTCCCTCTAGTGCAGCGGTCTCAACCTGTTGGTTGCGACCCCGTTGGGGGTTGAACGACCCTTTCACAGGGGTCACCTAAGACTATCAGAAAACACCTATATAATTATGTATTGTTTTTGTGATTAATCACTATGCTTTAATTATCTTTAATTTGTAACAATGAAAATGGGGGACACCACAACATGAGCAACTGTATTAAAGGGTCATGGCATTAGGAAGGTTGAGAACCACTGCTCTAGTGTATTATTACTTTGTTAAATTTTAGTTATTGCATCCTCCTGTTTGTTTGGTTCCCTTTTATATGTTCTTATTCTTAAACTTTTCACTAAATTTATCTATTTATCTCCTGAGGTCATTCAACATTTTTATAAACATTTTTAACTCTTTGTAAGAGTTTCAAGGAAACAGAAGCCTTAAATGACACACTAGATCAGGTGGATCTGATATTTACATAACATTTCACCCCAAAGCAACAAAATATGCACTCTTCTGAAGCCCACATGCAACATTCTCAAAGATAGACCACATGTTAGCACACAAAACAAGAAGATTGCTATAATACCAAGTATCTTCTCAGATCAAAATGACATGAAGTTATAAATAAACTACAATAAAAAAACTCAAAAGAACTCAAATCCATGGAGGCTAAATAGCATGTTATTAAACAATGAATGGGTTACTAATGAGATCAAGCAAGAAATTAAAAATTTCCTGGAAACAAATGAAAATGAATACACACCCCAAATCCATGGGACACAGAGAAAGCAGTTCTGAGAGGGAATTTCAGAGCATTACAGCCCTACCTCAAGAAACAAGAAACAGCACCAATAAACTATTTAACCCTACAACTAAGTGAATTAGACAGGGAAAATCAAGAACAGCCCAGAGAAAATAGAAGGAGGGGAATAATAAAGATCAGAGAGGAAATAAATGCCATAGAGACTAATAAAAAAAAAAAGTACAAAAGGTCAGTGAATCCAAGAGCTTGTTCTTTGAAAAGATAAACAAGATTGATGAACTGTTAGCCAGACTCATCAAGAAACAAAGAGGACCCAAGTAAATGAAATCAGAAATTAAAGAACCAATATAGCAATGGATGCCATATAAATACAAAGGATTGTAAGCAATAACTATGAACAACTATATGCCAAGAAGCTGAACAACTTGGATGAAATGGAGAAATTCCAAGAAAAATATAGCCTTCCAAAATTAAATCAGGAAGAAGCAGAACATTTAAATAAGCTGATAACTACCAATGTAATATAAGCAGTAATAAAACAACAACAACAACACTCCCAGAAAACAAAGGCCCTGGCTCAGATAACTTCACAGGGGAGTTTTACCAAATATTCAAAGAAGTAATAACACCTATCCTCCTTGAACTAATCCAAAAAAAAAAAAAAAAGATGAAAGAGCACTTCTAAGATCTTTATATGAAGCCAGTATTATTCTAATTTCAAAAGCAGATAAAACAGTATAAGGAAAGAAAATTATAGGCCAATATCCCTGATGAACACAGATGTTAAAATCAACTCTTTCCTGTTCCAAGCCTGTGAAGATCAGTTCTATGTCAACTATGCCAGGCTATAGCACCCAGTTTGTTAAGCAAAGATGAAAATAGGCATTGCTAGGAAGGTGTTTTGTAGATGTGATTAGCATCTATAAGAAGTTGACTTTCAGGGGTGGGCAAACTTTTTGACTTGAGGGCCACAATGGGTTCTTAAACTGGACTCAGAAGAAGAAGCTGCGGCCGTGTTTCCTGACATTGCCATGTTAATACTGCTGCTGGTGAAGGAGTGGAGGGGAGAGCAAGAGAACCCTCCGCTCTTTCGGCTCCACGGGCCGGATAGAACAGCTGAACGGGCCGGATCCGGCCCTCGGGCCATAGTTTGCGCACGGCTGTTTTAGATGGAGAAAATGGTGGCCAAATAGGCAGCAGTGTTGTGCACCTCCTCCTGGGGCCAGGCCAGAAAAGCAACTAAATTGGAGAACATCCACCATGAATTAACAAATTAGACACAGCTGAGGAGACAGTTTTGAATAAGTAAGAGCAGAGAATGCCTAGAGAATGCCATATGCGAACCATAACCCACATGGAACCACCACCGTGCCCTAGCAGTGAGTGGCACAGTACCTCCCAGCATGCTCCCAGACGTCTGCAGGGAGTGTGTGACACCAGAGTGAGCTCTTACACCAGGCCTCCTCATCAGCCCACTGGGACTCAGTGTCCTAGGATCTGCCCCCAAGACACTGCAGTGAGTGCAAGCCAGGGGGAACCCTGTGCTCCACCCCTGCCCCAGACTCCAGGAACATGCTGCTAGCCTGACCTGGAACCACCCAGTGTCTCCTCCAGAGACACTGAGCCCCAGCACCTGCTGCCAGGGTGACTTAGAGCAACCCAGAGCATGCCCCAACCCGTCCCTCTGGACAGCTCTGCTAGGGTGACTTGGAGCTCTCCATGCCCACTTCACTCTGGCCAAGGAGGGGTGATCCAGAGCAACCCAGTGCATGCCTCACTCAGGGCCACAGGGGATATCTGACTCTGCAACCCATTCCAACTCGTGCATGCTCCACCCCAGCCCCTGAGACAATTCTGCTGGGACCATCCAGAGCAACACAGTGCACACCTCACTCCTTGTGACAGGAAAGCACAGACTGAGCGACCCAGGGCAATCCATCCCTGCTCCACACTGAGGAGGGGTGAACTGGAGCAACCCAGTGTTTGTCTCACTCCTGGCTACAAGAAAGCAAGGACTGTGGGACCCAGAGCAACCCATGCCCTTTCCACCCTGAGCCCAGGGTTTTGCTGCCAGGGAAACCTGGAGTAATCCAGCACATGCTCCACTCAGGCCATAGGGGAGCTCTGACTATGGGACCCAGAGCAGCCTGCACCTGCTTCTCCTCAGCCCCTGGGACAGTCCTGCAGTGGTTACTCAGAGAAACCCAGCATGCACCTTATTCCAGGCCATAGGAGACCACTTCTGGAGTGATCTGGAGCAAGCCAGGGTGCCCAGCTAGGGGCCACAGGAACAGACTTCAAGTGCACTGCCAGAGAAACCCAGGGCACCACCCTGCCATGGGTGCTGGGGCTGTTCAGGAAATTGTATGCCAGAGGGCTCTGGGTCCTCACAGGGAGTTAACACCAGAGGAACTGTGCACAAATTGTCACCACCTCGAGCATCTGAAGCAGACAACTGAGGGACCAGATCCATTGGAGAAGGGGATACAACTCAAAGCAGAGACAATAAAGGTCTGAGACTCAAGACAGACCCAGCCCCTGGACTAATGATTTACAGACTATTGCCCTGATAGGGTTTTCAACCGCTCAAACCCCAAGTAGGGTACCCAGGGCCAGAAAGAGACACAAAAATGGGGAGAAAAAGAAACAACCCTCCAAGGAGAGAAAAGGAAGAATTGTCAGAAAAGGAACTAGACTGGAGAGAAGATGGCGGCGATATAGGCAGACGC
>NW_006286591.1:0-2952 GCF_000327345.1 Myotis davidii
TCAGAGTGCTTACTGATAGAGTTACTGCCATATGAGTTTTGGCTTCTGGGTCTTCTGGGTCCCGCGTAGATGGCAGCTCCCGCTGTCCGGCTCTGCCTGCAGTATGCAAATTAGCCGTCATTTTGTTGGCGGTTAATTTGCATATCGCACTTATTAGCCAATGGGAGGTGTAGTGAAGGTATGGTCAATTACCATGTTTGTCTATTATTAGATAGGATAATGTTACATAGCTATGTCAACACTTAGTATTGTCAGACTCAAATTTTGCCAAACTGATGGGTTTAAAATAGCATCTAACTGTTCTTTTGAATTGCATGTCATTTCATGTTTCTTGACCATGTGGGTATCTCTTCTGTGAAATTTCTGTGCAGATCGTTTGCACATTTTTCTACTGAGTTGTCTTTTTCTTATTGATTTGTAGTTACCTATAAATAGGATAACTTTCGTAACACTAATCATCACCACAAAATTTATCTTATTTGTTTAATTTTTATTTAAGTTTAGTTCTGATTTTCTTAAAAACAGAAGCAGAGCTATATGAATGAATCTTTTAATTACTGCTCAGTTGGTATAAAATGAAAGCAAGATCACAGGAATATTTGAAAATATGAAGGCCAGCAGGGAGAGAAAGATGGGTGTGACAAGTGGGAGAATTCTACATGAGAGGGACGTGGGTTCATAAGGAAAGAAGAGAGTCTAAAGCCCCAAATATTATTAGTTAGTGAGAGCACAGTAGATAAAAATAGAAAAATTAGGTTGAAGGTCATTTTTAAGTGAGGAAGCACAAAGGGGATTCAGAAAGTTTGAAAGTTTGGAGACGAATACTGTACCTCAGAAGAAGGAAGAGCATTACTAACTCTGTCACTGTCATCATTTCCCTCTGATTCATTTCCTGAAAAGCCACTTTCCAAGGAGGATTCAGAACTGCTAGAAGAAAAGGGAGGAACTATTAGTTTATGAATTCTGTCTATCTTTGTTGGTAAGTAACTTATTTCCCTAAATTCTTCTTAAACAATAAACATTTTTCATAAAAATGTGCTCTTTCAGGCAGCAATTTGAATTTCTTAAATATCACAGCTGTCTGTACACACTTACAGTGCCATTGAGAAGCGATTCCCAGTCACAGGGCCCAGCCAGGGGAGCGTCAGCAGATCCCAAATCACGTTTCTGGAAGAAAGAGAGCCCCTCAGGGGGTGTAACTACAACTAAATGCTTCTCCACAGTGGCTCGGTCTCCGTGTGCTAACTGCCACATCCATTTCTCCACATTTACCAAATCCACAGCCACACACAATTAGGAGATTAACGCATGGGACACCGGTGGGACACAGAATCGAGGAATCTTTTTGGTATGTGATTGGTTGTCTTGACATCATGCAAGCACAGTCAAATCTCAATTCAATAAGCGGACCAATTTGTCAGAATGACCAGGATTGCCTTACGTCTCAGGTTGCATTTTCCAGGCAACTTCTAACTTTTTGTTGCTTCCTTTAAAGATCTGGCATAAAGGCACTAAGTGATGATTTTTAAAAATTCTCTAAAGGTCAAAACATATGAAGGCAGAAGTGGGAAAGAGATGATCGGCAAATTTTTCAGAGATGTTTAAAATAGGGAGAAAAAGCCAGTAAAGGAAATGGGGCTTGTACAGGAGAAACAATGAGGTGACACCATTTTGTAGGGAATGAGCAAAGCAAGGATTCTGCTCTAACCCCAGCATTTCCTGCCCCCACTATCTGCACAAAATCCTAAGAAAAATCCCCATAGTGCAAAACCCCTGGGGCTGAAGTCCACTCCTCCTCGTATGAATGTAAGGACATTTGGGGTTAGGCCAGGATACTTGGACAATTATATAGGAACCAGTGGCCCAGTGCACAAAATTCAAGCACATCAAAAGGGAATTTATTAGAGGAAATATTTTAATATTGCTATTTGCCCTTTCTCTATAATAGAAGTGTGAGAGATGAAAAAGTTAGTAAAATTAATATGAAAATAATATATAAATATATTAATAACTAAACAATAGCAATATGATATAACAACAAAAAACTGTGGGTCCTGGGTGCGGGTCAATGGGATTCCTGGCTGTCAGGCCACTGACAGCAAGCTGGCCAATGGCCAATTCTGCAAGGCAGGGGTCCTCAAACTAAGGCCCACGGGCCACATGCAAATACAAATATTGTATCTGTTCCCGTTTTGTTTTTTTACTTCAAAATAAGATATGTGCAGTGTGCATAGGAATTTGTTCATAGTTTTTTTTTAAACTATAGCCGGCCCTCCAACGGTCTGAGGGACAGTGAACTGGCCCCCTCTTTAAAAAGTTTGAGGACCCCTGCCGTAAGGGATGGGGCTCTGCCACACTGCTGTGTGGGTCCTGGGTGTGGGTGAATGGGATTCCTGGCTTTAAGGCCACTGACAGTAAGCTGTCCAACGGCAGATTCCGTGAGGGATGGGGCTCCCGCCGCTCTGCTGTGTGGGTGCTGGGTGCAGGTATTCGGCTCCCTCCTCCCTCCTATCAGATCTGGAGTGCTTCAAGGGACCCAGAGTGAAATCCCCAACCACCCGCATGCACCAGGAAATCGCACAAGACCCAGACCCAGCCAGCCCCACCCATATTGGGCTAAAGACCCAAACCCAGCCGGCCCTACCCCCGTCAAATCACCAGTGCCCCACATCCCCGGCCAGTGCCGGGTGGGGACACAGAGTCAGTCACGCAGCCTCCTGCTGATCGGTCGTTACAGTGTGAGGGCATCATGACCATTTGCTGCATATTAGCCTTTTATTACATAGATTATTACTTTTTAAAATATATTTTTATTGATTTCAGAGAGCGAGAGGAAGATAGAAACACCAATGATGAGAGAGAATCATTGATCGGCTGCCTCCTACATGCCCCATACCAGGGATCAAGCCCACAACCTGGGCATGTGCCATGACTGAGAATCCAACCATGGTG
>NW_006286591.1:3048-9207 GCF_000327345.1 Myotis davidii
TGCACATGGTAAGTATCATGGAGTAACTACAGATTACCACAAAATTATTCCAATATTATTTACTAGAGAGGGAAATACAGCTAACCAGTGTGAGACTTCTCCTCTAGGTCCTAAAGGGAGAATGAATTAGGGGGTTAGCTAAGTGACTTCATCGCTTCTATAGTTCCTATTTTTCCCAGGAACCTCCTAAGAAGACTTCTGTCTTTTAGGAATCTAATGTTAGAGTACCTAATTCATAGCAAACAAACAGGTAAGCTAAGGAAAAGTAAAATAATTTATGAGCCTGACCCACAGAATTCACTTTTGACTATTTCATACCATCACATTTTTCTCTTCCTTTTCTGGCCTAAAAGCCATGGGAGTAAAAAGACAAACATGAATAGCTCCATCAATTCAGAGAACAGTATCCTAAAGTGATTATTTGGGGTATTTGCATTTAGATTTTGTTCTCTCAGTTAACTGACTGGTTGTAGCTGAGAAACAATCTCCCTCATGCTCATTGGTTTGTTTTTCTCAGTTCCAGTCCCTTCTTTTTTATATATTTTTTTAATTGATTTCAGAGAGGAAGGGAGAGGGAGAGAGAGAGATAGAAACATCAATAATGAGAGAGAACCATTGCTGGGTTGCCTCCTGCAGACCCTCTCCTGGGGATTGAGCCTGCAACCCAGGCATGTGCCCTTGACTGGACTGGAACCTGGCACACTTCAGTCCACAGCCTGACGCTCTATCCACTGAGCCAACACGGTCAGGGCCCAGTGCCTCTTTAATCTGACCAGTCTTCTAGTTTACTTCTTCCTTCTGCCTCTTTCTGCCATGAAGAGGCTATGTGCCCTTGACTGGACTGGAACCTGGCACACTTCAGTCCACAGCCTGACGCTCTATCCACTGAGCCAACCAGCTATGGCCCATTCCATTCTTTATCCTCACTTAAGTCTTAGCTCACTGGTGACATTTTCAGTAACTGAAACTCTTAGTCTGTCCCCCTCATCATATTATCTCAAATCCTGGTCTCCTCATAGTCTAGGACGAAATACTATTCCTCCTAATACATTGTATCTATGTTCAGAGGGACACCATTTAAACAAATATGAAAGATGAGCACTTGGACAGACAGCTCATCGTGTGGCAGGGCCGTCCTCACGCTGCCACTCACTCCCACTTATGACCTCAGGGCTGGAAAGATCCCTGCATCCTGCAAGCAGGACACTCCTAGGTGTCCTGCAGATTAAACCATCCAGAGAGGCCTCAGAAATAAAGGATTGTCCAGATTTGATCAATTATGCTAGATGGGTTCCAAACTTTCAGCATTGAAGTACTTTAACATTTTAATTACAAAGCCGTCCAATTGTGTGTAAGTCCTATAAAACCTTCCATACAAAATGTACAAAAAGGACAAACATTTCTGGAAAATTAGACATAGAAATAAGCTCATTCTATTGCTTAGGTACAATGAAATGGAAGGAAAAGCCCGACTTCATCTCACCTTCCGGTTCCACTGGGGTTCAATTCACTTCTTTGTTCATAATTTACAGAGAGTCTTTCCTTTTGGGCAATCCTATCAAGACGTCCTATGAAATTCTCACTAGACAAATCATCGGAAGTATCTGTTGTCGGCAGGGATAAAGGACTAGCTTCCTGCAAAGAATAAAAAAATCTTGTTTAATATAGATGACAACAAAGATTTAACTCTGTATTTTATTTTTCTTTTTTGTTGTTGTGAATTCTCTCCTGAGGGCATTTTTTCCATTGCTTTTCAGAGTGAGTGTAAAGGAGGAAGTTGGGATGGGGAGAAAGAGAGTGGAGGAGAAAGAAAAACATCCTTATGAGAAGGGCACATCCACTGGGTTGCCTCCTGCACGTCTCCCTGAACTCAAATCCCAGGTATGTGCCCTTGACCTGGAATCAAACCCTAGACCAGTGATGGCGAACCTATGACACATGTGTCAGAGGTGACACGCGAACTCATTTTTTTGATTGATTTTTCTATGTTAAATGGCATTTAAATATATAAAATAAATATCAAAAATATAAATCTTTGTTTTACTATGGTTGCAAATATCAAAAAATTTCTATATGTGACACAGAGCCAGAGTTAAGTTAGGGTTTTTCAAAATGCTGACATGCCGAGCTCAAAAGGTTTGCTATCACTTCCCTAGACCCTTCAGTGGTCTGTTTACACTCTATCCCAGGGGTGGGCAAACTTTTTGACTTGAGGGCCACAATGGGTTCTTAAACTGGACCGGAGGGCCGGAACAAAAGCATGGATGGAGTGTTTGTGTGAACTAATATAAATTCAAAGTAAACATCATTACATAGAAGGGTACGGTCTTTTTTTTTTTTTTTAGTTTTATTCATTTCAAACGGGCCAGATCCAGCCCGCAGGCCGTAGTTTGCCCACGGCTGCTCTATCCACTAACAGCCAGGACTCTGTATTCTTTTTTCTAACAAAATTACTAAAGGTGCCATCAGAAAGACAAGGTAGATTTTACATATTCCCATACTACTCTATTACTTTGAGACATGTGGAAACATATACCTTCCACAAGAATATAAAAATCCCACAAGAATACATTTTAACAATAGAAAAAGAAACACCCAATTTTCCTTTTATAGCTTCACTAGAGGTCCAGTGCATGAAATTCGTGCACATTAAAAGGGAATTAGTTAGAGGAAATATTTTAATAATTAGAGGCCTGGGGCACGAAATTCGTGCACTGGGGAGGGGGATGTCCCTCAGCCCGGCCTGCACCCTCTCCAATCTGGGAACCTTTGGGGGATGTCTGACTGCCAGTTTAGGCCTGATCCCAACAGTCGGACATCCCTCTCACCTGGCTCCTGCCTGCCTGATTGCCCCCAACCGCTTCTGCCTGCCAGCCTAATCACCCCCTAACTGCTCCCCTGCTGGCCTGATTGACACCAAACTGCTCCCCTTCTGGTCCGATCACCCCCAACTGTCCGCCTCTGCCGGCCCAATAGCCCCCAACTGCCCTCCCCTGCCAGCCTGATGGCCAACTGCCCTCCCCTGTTGGCCTGATAACCCCGGTGGAAGCTACGGGGAGCAGCAGCCAGGAACTGCCCCCCGGTGGGGCTGAGGGAACTCTGGGGAAGCTGCGCGGAGCAATAGTCGGGATCTGCACCCAAGCGCAGCCACGGGAACCACGGTGTGGTTCAATAGTCGGGATCTGCCCTCCCCAGCCGACCCCTCTCCAGCTGTGTGTGCTGCCATCTTGTGACAGCATTACGGTGTGAGGTTTAATTTGCATATTACCTCTTTATTATATAGGATTGCTATTTGCCCTTTCTCTATACTAGAAATTTCAGAGATTAAAGAACACTAGCAAGCTGACCAACAGCCGATTCCGTGAGTGATGGGGCTCCCGCCGCTCTGCTGTGTGGGTCCTGGGTGCGGGCATCTGGTTCTCTACTCCTCCCTATCAGAGTCTGGGTTGCGCCTTGGGATCCAGAGTCAAGTCCCCGCACAGCTGGGCATGCCACGAAATTGCACAAGACCCAGACCCTGCCGGCCGCACCCCCAATGACAATACTCACACCCACTGGCAAGTCACGTCACTGCAGCACTGGGCAGGGACGCGGCGTCAGTCACATCCTCAGCCAGCACTGGGAGTGGATGCAGCCTCCTGCTGATCAATAATCGTTATGGCATGAGGATGTGACGACCATTTACATATTAGCCTTTTATTATTATGGATTGTGAGTCCCTTTTCACTAGGGGAAAAAAGGCAATTACTCACCCGTTCTTCTTTAAGTATTTCAAGAGTTAATTTTGCTGCAGCATTTTTTGCTTCCTTCTTTGATCTGCCTTTAGCTTCTGGAAATTCTCTCCCATCTACTATAACTTGAATTGTAAACCTGATTACAAAGAAAATATTCACAAAACATTAAGAAACTCATGCATTATCAAGAGACAAGTATCCAACCACCACTTCCTCTTATGTCTATCTTTGAAGGTGTGTTTTTTTTCTCTGCAATAAATCAGTATCTTTTATTTATTTTTTTAAAAACAAAACAGTGAAGGAAAGGACAAAAACCTTTGGTTCACTTACACCTTTGAAAGTTTTGACATATGTTCAATATTTAAGCAGTGACCTCCAAACAGCATAATAGCACATCATCTTGAAGCATGGGAAAGCTTATACCCTCTTCTTTTCTCCAGAGTCCTCCAAAGTTACAATTTCATACCAAGAGGACTCTCTCACAGAAGTCTGTGGCAACTTTGCTCTAAGTATTGACCTCAAAATTATGCCAGAGTTTCATTCCCCTAGTTTATATTTTATAGGTATATATCCTTTTTCTAAGTAGAATCTTACCTTAAGTCATGTGGCGGTCCTGTCTTAGACACTTCACGATAATTAACATCTATGTTGTTCTTCTGACAGTATTTATTAAGTTCTCCTATGTAGAAACCTACTGAAAGATCATCGGCTCAACTGGCCAATAAAAGGAAGGGGCCTGTCTCTTTAATTCTGCTCTCTACTACCATTGAGTGTCATGTGCAAGTTTGTCTACCTGCTTGAGAAGGTAAAAAGGCTGTAGAAGTGCATTTAGAATTCTTAATGTTAGAAGAAAAAGGTTGAGGTGATTGATTTTATGTATATATTTGTTTTTGTTGTTTTAGAGGTGTTTTATGTACATAATGTATATAAAGTGGTGTTTATGGCCAAGCCGGCATAGCTCAATGGCTGAACGTTGACCTGTGAACCAGGAGGTCATGGGTTCGATTTCGGTTGGTGCACATGCCCAGGTTGCAGGCTCAATCCCCAGGTGGGTCATGCAGGAGGTAGCCAATGAATGATTCTCTCTCATCATTGGTGTTTCTATCTCTCTCTCCCCCTCTCCTCCCTCTTTGAAATCAATAAAAATATATTTAAAAAATAAAAATAAAGTGATGTTTATGGAACCATAAAGGATTCTATATGGGAATAGATTCTCCTATGAAATCCCAAAAATTCTCCCTCTGAAATTTGCAGAAACCAATGTGAGGACAATTTACCTAAGTAAATTAAGACCCCAGTTTATGGGCGGCACTGAACTAATCCAGTAGCAATGATTTAAACAAAGAACAAAATCAAAAGGATGTAGAACCTAAGTATAAGAGCTGAAACTATAAAATTCTTAGAAGAAAACATAAGGGCAAATCTTCCTAACCTTGGATTTTTGAATAGAATCTTTGCAGTGATAACAAAAGCACAAGCAAGAGAAGAAAACCAAGTAAATTAGGCTTCCTCAAAATAAAAAAATAAAATAAAAAATTGTGTCTCAAAGGACACTCTGACAAAAATAAAAAGACAATCTACAGAATGGGATATTTATAAATCATATATGTGATATGGGTCTAGTATCCAGAATATATGAAGAACTCATAACTTAACAAAATGACAACCCAATTAAAAAGTAAGCACAGGACTGGAACAGACATTTCTCTAAAGAAGATTTATAGATGCCAACAAGCACATAAAAAGATGTTCAACATCATTAATCATTGGAGAAATGCAAATCAAAACACAACTGAGGAGAAACTAAGATGGTGGTATAGGTAAACACCAGAAATTGCTGCCTCGCACAACCACTTCAAAAATACAACTAAAAGACAAAATGGACATCGTCCAGAACCACAGGAAAGCTAGCTGAGTGGAAATTCTACAAATAGAAAGAAAGAGAAAAGCACACTGAGACTCAGAGGAGGTGCGGAGGTAAAGTGCAGAGGTACGGAGGTGCGGAAGTAAAGTGCAGAGGTACGGAGGCGCACGTGGAAAGGACTGGCAACTGAGGACACGGTTGTCTTTTTCAATGGGGAGGGAGACACAAGCTCCCAACTGCTCTGAACTCCGGTTCCAGGCGAGTCTCTGGGGGCCCAGACACATACAGGGAGAAACTGGAGTGTCTGGCATCAGTCGGAACTCGAGGGCGGCTTTCCCTCAGAGGTGCGTGCAGCGATTACGGGGACACTGAGACCCGGGGCCTCTTAGGGCAGGACTCAGGATCAGCCATAGCTGTTTGCTCCACCCTGTTGATTCCCTGAGACACGCCCCATCCAAACTGTGGGCAGAGGCTTTTGCATATGAATGGCCTGGCACTTTGCAATCTGAAAATTACCTAACAAACTGCAGCTGGGTCAGAGAGACCCAGAACATCCAAAAG
>NW_006286591.1:10785-14192 GCF_000327345.1 Myotis davidii
ACTGGGTACCACTTCACACCCACCAGAATGACAATAATAGTAATAATAATCCTATATAATAAAAGGCTAATATGCAAATCAACCGAACTACAAGACTACCGATCGCTATGATGTGCACTGACCACTAGGGGTCAGATGCTCAATGCAGGAGCTGCCCCCTGGTGGTCAGTGTGCTCCCACAGAGGGAGCAATGCTCAGTCAGAAGCTGAACTCATGACTGGCAAGTGCAGCAGTTGTGGCAGGAGCCTCTCCCACCTCTGCAGCAGTGCTAAGAATGTCTGACTACCGGCTCAGGCCCACTGCCCCCAGGAGCAGTGGGCATAAGCCGGCAGTCGGACATACCCTGAGGGCTCCCGGACTGTGAGACGGCACAGGCCGGGCTGAGGAACCCCTCCTCCCTGAGTGCCCAAATTACGTGCACTGGGCCTCTAGTACAGAAAATAACAGTGTTGATGAGGATGTAGAGAAATCAGAACCTTCCTATGTTGCTGAGGGGAGTGCAAAACCATGCAGCTTCTATGGAAAAGAATTGCTATTTCCTCAAAAAGTTAAGCTTAGAACCAGCAATTCCACTCCTAGGCCTATACCCAAAGACCTGAAAAACAGGTTTTCAAATACTTATATAGGAATTTTCATAGTAGCACTGCTCATGATAGCCAAAAAGTGGAAACAAACCCAATGTCTATCAACTGATGAATTGTTAACAAAATGTGGCATATTCACACATGGAAACTTATTCAACCATAAAAAGAAATGAAGTGTAGAAACATGCTACAACATGGATAAACCATGAAGACATGATAAATAAAAAAACTTGACACAAAAGGCCACCTATTGTATGACTTCATTTATATGAAACATCCAGAATAGGTAAATCCACAGAGACAGGAAGCTGATCTTGTGGATCTCTCATTTCTTGTTGGAAAGCTATTTTGATTTTTCTTCTTCAAGGTCAAGCTTTCTTCCTAACACTTCTTTTTTTATTTCTTTTTTATTTTATTGATTATTTACAAAGGGGAAGGGAGAGAGAGAGTTAGAAACATCGATGAGAGAGAAACATCGATCAGCTGGCTCCTACACATCTCCTACTGGGGATGTGCCCATAACCCAGGTACATGCCCTTGACCAGAATCGAACCTGGGACCTTTCAGTCTGCAGGCCGACGTTCTATCCACTGAGCCAAACCCGCTTCGGCTTCCTAACACTTCTTGATCTTCACGGGCTCTATAGGCTGGCGTTCCCCCAAGGCTTGGTCCAAAGACCCTATTCTCTTTACTCTCTGCTTTCTCCTCAAGGTGATTTCTTTCATGTCCATGATTTCCATGATAATCTGTTTGTCATTAACTCTAAAATTTACCTATCACTTATAAACCTCTCTCTGCGTTTCATCTCTCTCTAGCCAACATCTCCACTTGAACGAAAGAATTTTAAACAAAAAGATCCAAAACTGCACATATGGTCTTCCCTTAAACTGGTTTGGAATTTCCTGTCTCAAAAAATGACTTCACTATGTCTGAAAGCCATGAATCTGGGAGGCATCGCTGACATTTCTTTTCCCTACTTTCTTATCCATAACAAAGTCCTGACTCACAAATCCTACTTCTCGATGATATCATAGCCACTGTTCTGGTTCAAGCCACCATCTTACTCCTGGACTGCTGCCAGGACCTCAGAACCACTTCCTCAGAGCCACTGAAATTCCTTCTCTACCCTGCAAGCCACTGTGATTTTGTTTTTCACTTTTTTTTTTCATTGTAGTAAAATACACATAACACGAAATTTACCCTTTTAACCAGTTTTAAGTGTACCATTCTCGGGTATTAAGCACATTCCTGGTCAGGGCACATGCCCAGGGGATGAGCAGGAGGCAGTTGATCGATCTTTCTCACATTGATGTCCCCCACCCCTTTCTCTCTCTAAAATCAATAAAAACATAAAAATTTTAAATGCTTCACTTTAAACCCCCTCATCTTCTTCCTTTTCTTCACCAGCTGTTCTAGGGCATCCTTTCCTCATTCATTCAGTAAATATTTATCAAATGTCAAGCACTGAGCTGACACTGAGTGCACAGGGTGAAGAAGAGAGAGCCAGTCCCCACCTGCATTCCACTGAAGGAAGAAAGAAAATGACCATGCCCTGACCGGTTTGGCTCAGTGGATAGAGCGTCGCCCTGCGGGCTGAAGGGTCCTGGGTTCGATTCCAGCCAAGGGCATGTACCTTGGTTGCGGGGACCCGTCCGGGGTATGCAAGAGGCAGCTGATCGATGTTTCTCTCTCATCGATGTTTCTAACTCTCTATCCCTCTCCCTTCCTCTCTGTGAAAAATCAATAAAATATATTGAAAAAGAAAAAAAAATGACCACGTGCAGAAACAAATAACAGGAGTGGATATCATGATGAGTAGATGGCTGGAAGTGCTGTGATAGAATTAATGAGGGAAATGGAATAGAGGGTGAATTGGTAGGTGGGGGAAGAAACGTGAGGGAGGTGGTTTTAGATACAGTAGTCAGGAAAGACAATAGTCAAATCAAGTCTGAATGATGAGAAAGATACCAAAATATGGGGGAGGAAACTCTGAGCATGAACCAGCACAAACTGGAGGTATAACAAAAAGGCCAAGAGGACTGCTGCACAGTGAACGAGGGATAAGGGTAAGAAATGAGGGAGAGGTGGGCAGGTGTCACAGCACACAGCCCTTGTAGGCCATGGTAAGGGCTGTGGATGTTTTGATGATAATAGGAAGCTATTGGAGGGTTCTAAGCAGAGGGGTGATGTGATTGGATTTGTGTTTTAAATGAGCACTTTGATGCTATGTAGAGAACAGAGTATTGGGGGCTGGGTTTGAAAAGGGGAGAGGAGCATGAGTAGAAGTCGGGAGACCCAGTAGAGGCTGCTGTGCTGGTATGCGTGAGCTATCTACACTAATAAAAGAGAAACATGGTAATTGGCGTACAACTGCTACCCTTCCCATTGGCTAATCAGCGAGATATGCAAATTAACTGTCAGCCAAGACAGCGGCCAGCAGCCAGGCAGCTTGAAACTAACATGAGGCTTGCTTGCTTCAGTGGCGAAGGACTCCAACATTCCCCGCCTGCGGCTGCAGGCCTCTGAGCCTGCAGTTTAAGAGACTCTGTAACAAATACCACTGGAATTCAGCCAGCAGGATTGCAACATTGTAAGCAAAGGCCAGAAACCTACTTTCAGCCGTGGAAACCTAAGAGCTGGAGCCAAGCCTCAAAGCTAAAGCTGGCCCAGAATTAAAAAAAAAGAAAAAAAGAGTGGTTTGGAGCTTCAGTCACCCTCAGCCTGAAAACAGCCCTCAGCCCCTCACCCAGACTGGCCAGGCACCCCAGTGGGGACCCCCACCCTGAAGGGTGTGTGACCAGCTGCAAACAGCCCTCATACCCT
>NW_006286591.1:15318-16207 GCF_000327345.1 Myotis davidii
AGTCTATATATATAAAAAAAGGTAATATGCAAATTTGTCCGGGACTCCATAACGGTCATGACTGAACAAATTTGCATATTACCTCTTTATAGGCTGCACGCGCAGATGAGGGCTACGGGGACTGCTGCATGGTGAGGTAAGCCATGGATGGCGCAGGCAAGCAACAGGCCATCAAAAAGCAAGGAGCAGGGCCGCAGAGAAAAGGAAGCAGGGCCGGCCAGTCGTCGTGTCGATGATCAGGTCTACAGAGAGCAGGGAGGAGCAGGGCCGCAGAGAACAGGAAGCAGGACCAGCCAGTCCAGGGTGATGATCAGGTCTGCAGAGAGCAGAGCAGGGCCTGCCAGCGCTGCAGGGAAGAGCAGGTCCACAGAGAGCAGGGTGGAGTGGGCCCGTAGAGGAAACAGGAGCCAAGAGACAGGGGGGCGTGCCCAGGTCGCCTCTGTGCAGGAGCTGCAGAGGAAACACCTTTTCTTACCACTCAATGGCTAAGCTCCCATTCACCACTGGCAGTGTTCTTAGTAAGTTCGGTAATAAGAACCCAAGAAGGTGATCTAGGGTTTTTGCACCTCACTCCATGAGGAAAAAACGAAGATCCACTGCTGGAGGGGCTAAGAAATGTCATATCCTGTCCTTGCCGGTTTGGCTCAGTGGATAGAGCCTCGGTCTGCAGACCGCAGGGTCCGGGTTCAATTCTGATCAAGGGCATGTATTTAGGTTGTAGGTCCCTCCCTGGCTTGGACCCAGGTCAGGGCTCATGTAGGAGGCAACCAATCAGTGTCCCTCTCATAATGATGTTTCTTTGTCTTTCCCTCTCTCTTCCATGCTCTCTAAAAATCAATGAAAAAATATACTCAGGTGAGGATAAAAAAAAAAAAGAAGCCAAACCAGT
>NW_006286592.1:0-23979 GCF_000327345.1 Myotis davidii
ACCCCTGGACCTGCTGGGGTTGGACCCCAACTTACATTGATGTTGTTCAGATTCAAGTTGAGGACCATGTGGCTCTGAAGTTAGTGTTCTTTCCATTAAAGGACAATTTCATGATATTCACAGTGAAGACACACCAAGATATGGGTGTATATATACATATACATATATTCATATGTATCATTTATCCCCCCCAAATGGGAATGGCAATTATTCAATATGTACCCAATATGAATTTCTCTATTGATCTTCATTTCATTGTACCTCAACATCTGAAAATAGAGGCTGAAACATTATACTGGTGATGAACCTGGCCCCCTAGTTCTGCTACTTGATGATGTTACTGAACTTGACTTTTTTTATTTATTTTAAATTTTTAGAAGAGCATTATTTATTTATTTAGAGAAATATGGACTTGTTGTTCCACTTAATTATGCATTCATTTGTTGATTCTTGTACAGTCCCTGAATGGGATTGAACCCATATCCCTGGTGTGTCAGGATAACACTCACCAACTGAGCTACCTGGCCAGGGTGAGTTTGACATTTTTTTAAAACCTTTTCAAATAGTGAATTTGCAGGAAAAGTGAATCTTTGAAAATTCCCTGAATACTAATCAATGTTTCTAGGGAGAATGTTGTGCTAATGAAAGATTCCACTTGGTGGTAGAAAGGACAAGGCATACATAACAGCAATACAGTTAACATTGGCCGACATTCTTACTTGTCTGCAATCTGAGCTGTGGCCTCTACCACAGGAAAGAATAAAAGCTGTCTACAAACTTGTTTCTATTTTGACATTGGTGGTTAAAATTCATTGTAAACAAGGGAAATGGGAGCAAAAATCTATTAGCTATCAAAAATGCCTATTTTTCCTTTCCCAGAATTCATGACCAATTCATATACATCAAGCAATTTCACTCACCAAATTTCTCTCCAGCAGGTAAATGTACATTTCTATGACTTTTCATAGTGTTTCTTAAAACTCCCTTAGAATGTGGTTTGGCTTTTATCCTTCTACTGTCTTTGCTGTAGGACACATGTTCATTCATTCAGTAAATACACAATGAGCTCTTTCTATGTGTCAAACACTGTTGTGAGTGTTTGGGATACATCAAAGAATAAAATATAGTTCCCTCTTCATCATGGGACTTAAATTTTAGTAAAGATACACCAAGTAAATATAATACATTAAATAAACTATGTTTGTATGAGCTGTGGAAAAAGTAAGATAATTGAGCCAGGGAAAGATTGAGGCTTCTGGGATGCTGTGATGGGGGTCAGCTAAGGGTATAGAATTAAACAGGGTTATTAGAGAAACCTCATTTGAACAGGCAGCATTTGGGTGCGAAGGGGAGCGGGGAAGCTTGAAAGAAGTAAGGAAATCTGCCATTTATGTAATTTGGGGAAGAATATTTTTTTCAAGAAAAGGGTAGTGCTAGAAAGGGTTCTAGTTTCTGTATAAGAATATTGCATAGCATTGGTGCTACTTAGTGATTGATAGACCATCATTTTAACTCAAAACACTATGAATGCCAGTTCCTAAGGCATCATTCCATAAAAGGGATACTTTGGAAGTTGCGTTTGGGCAACCAACTTAAGTTGAAAGGAGATAGACTAGTGTATGTTGTGCTAACTTGGGAAGTTTTAGCTCTATCAGGGAGTTAGCTTTGTGTATAGCCTTAAACTTATTTCAAGGGTTTGCTATATTTGACCAAGACATACATAGCCAAGATACCCCTTCCTCCATCATTATACAGTCTACTTGTAATTTTTTGTGCTGCCCCAACATAACACTAAGCACTCAAATTGTATATTAAGGGGTGGGGATAGAAATAAGAGAGGGGATAACATTTGCATGTCACTTGCCACCTTTTTTCTTATTGTGTTTATCTCCTACCGTTGGAGACCTTAGGCATTATGTTATTCTTTTATTTCAAAATACTGAAACACAAGGAACCTTGGTTCCTATGTTCTGCTTAACAACTAAATTATTAGATCCTGAAGCAACTAAGAGGAAGGTGAAAGGCATTTGAAGACCATAAATGGTCAGATGGTCCTGTTTACTAGATAGCATAAGAAAGTCAGAGGATCCAGGGACTATAATATCTAAAATATTTAATGTCAGAGATCTTAGACATGACCTGAAGCTGAAACAGCTCTGACTCCAAATCCCATGTATTTAAGTAGAGCCCATTCTATTTGAAGACATGGTAGCATACTAGTATATTGCAAAACATCAGCTGCAGATACCCTTCTTGGGAGTAGCAGCTCAGATGACCTCCCTAACAAGGAGGAAACAGATTTCATGCAAAACTGATTATTCTACCTCGGAACTGGTCATTTAGAGTTTGAAATAAGATACAAGATAGCACTAGTAAAAGGTGACAGTGACCAATGTAGAGTGAAACTCTTAAAAGATCTCAAGGCAGAAGCTGTATGGCTGACTGTATTATATAGACTGTGTGATATTACCACACAGAACAGCCAGTATGTAAAACATTGCCTCACTAGTTGAGTCTTGCATTGAATAGATAAAAACTCTTATAATCCACCCCTTCTTGTCTCTGATATGATGAGTTTATTATTATGGGTAATCTAGAAATCATGAAAAGTTAATCTCTGCAGACTCAGATTAAGAGTTCTGAGTCTCCTGCAGCTACTTTAATTCCTTTGTAAAACAAACCCCTGTCTCCTTAAGTTCTCTCTAAGGAGCTGACACCAATTTCAAATGTTCTAGATAAAATCATCTTTTCTCCAGATCTTTTTAGATGGATATTGAAGCCAGGGAGAGAGTCAAGGGAAAGGGGGGCATTTAAAAGCTGGCTCAATTGTTGACTTCCTTCATCCATTGGAACAAAGTTAGTACTGGGGGTGACATGTCATGAAGGATTGTTTGTTCACCACCTGCTTCAGCCTGAAACTGTGCAGTTTGGGAAACTGAAAACTTTACTTTTGTGATTGCTTAGTTTATTCATATTAAGAATCTAGTGTACTGAGAAAAACAAATATAACTTGATCTCACTTATGTGTGGAATCTAATAAACAAAATGAATTTACCAACAAAATAAGACCAAAAGCATGGAGGCATTGAACAGACTGATACACCTCGATGTGAGGTTGGGGGACCAGAAGAGATAAACCAAAGAACTTATATGTATAGCTCATGGACACGGGCAATAGGGTAGTGAAGACCTGGGGTGGTGGTGGTATAGGCTTGGAGGAGGAAGTAAAGTTGGGGGGGTGGATAAGAGATATCTGTAATACTATCAACAATGAAAAGTATATTTTTTAAAAAGAATCTAGTGTAGTATGCTTTTTAAAAACAAAAATGTCCAGAATATGGTAACCATATCCTCTAAGATTTTTTAATAGTTAGTAATGCTTCCACAATTCATTTTTATTTATTTATCATTTTCCTTTACTGTAGCATGGATAGCATCTATAAAAGTACCTGACTCATAGTAAATGCTCAATAAACAATGGATGCTCAAATGTTGGACAGTTCTCAAACAATATGGTGCATAGAATACTTTATTTCATTGTTGTTTTTTTTAAAATATATTTTATTGATTTTTTTACAGAGAGGAAGGGAGAGAGATAGAGAGTTAGAAACATCGATGAGAGAGAAACATCGATCAGCTGCCTCCTGCACATCTCCTACTGGGGATGTGCCCGTAACCCAGGTACATGCCTTTGACCGGAATCGAACCTGGGACCTTTCAGTCCGCAGGCCGACGCTCTATCCACTGAGCCAAACCGGTTTCGGCTATTTCATTCTTATACTTATTATATAATGTGTGTATGCAGGGTCCAAAGCCATTCCTTATAAATAGCAGCTGAATTTGGCATCACCAAGAAGGTCAAATGTGGACACCTACTCAGGGAAGAGAGGGACACACCAAGCTTGAGGCGGTCCCAGTGACCTCCTAGCTTTTGCTAACAATATGTCTTCCTTGCCAGCCAAGAAAAATCTCTGTTGTCATTGGTTATAAGAGTAGCTCCAAAAGGGTGAGGAATGAGTTCAGATCTAAATTTGGAAAAGTTTGTCTTCCAGAACAGAACAGCATGTATATCACTGAACACATCTTCTCTATCTTCTTCCATTTTCCACAGCGCCCACACCCGGTACATAGTAAGTGCAGCTTTTCTGCAGCAGCTGAGGGGTAGAGGGGTCATGGACAGGAACCCTCAGGGGAATCTGTTTTAGAAAATAAACAACTGTTTCAAAGTTATAAAGTGTTTCAACAGAAGGAAACTGATGCTTTTTATTGAGTCCACCTTTTGCTGATGCGTATAGTTTCATGAGTCCCCACTGTGCCACTTTAAGCCCTCCCGGATGGAAAATTTGTTCCCCTATTATTGTAAGAAAGGTAACGCACTGCTAAGTGCTGTGCATAGCGATAGAACTCTATTAATAATACATGTGTGGAGGTTGGCTAGCAAAGCCGTCTGCTGAAGAGCAAAGAGCTTTGCACTTCAGAGTAGCTTTCCATAATCAATAGTTCCACTCTATTCAATAAAAAATTACCAGAGCGTAAAATGTAGAAACCTGGATCGGTTCCCTTTATTTGGTTGTCTGTTCAGCAAAAAATGACAAGTTAATTCTTTCTAAATGCATTTACAACTTTAAAAGAACAACAGACATTATCATAAATTAGTCATGCTGCAGTAACTAATTTTTAACATACACACATTCAATTTGCATACCTCGTACCAGTGTTTCAAACCCAAGTGTGTTTGCAAAACATGCTTAGTCAAAACATGACCATTAACTAATGCAATTATTCTTTCAATCTGTCCTCATTAAATTACTTAAGATTCTACCCCATGTTACTCTGCTTGGAGTCTAAGCCTTTAGAAGGAGAAAATAAATCTACTCTTTTTAAGCAACTCTAAGCCTTATGAAAGTGACAAAGCCTGCATTCTAAAGGGCAGAACTTGCTATAAAACTCTGATGATCCTGCCTTCCTATTGCTATCAGAATTACTTTAGGTTACATTAATAGGATGGGGGAGGGGTGTTTTAAAAATAGTTGCTAAATGTGCCTACTTTCCTAATTTTGGCTTTGCTAATTTAGGACATCACTGCTCATTACTTCACAGCAATTAATTAATTCCTTACCCTTTCTCCTCTCCCCACTTTCATTTGGAGGATAGTTTGATTGCGGGATTCCTTGGCTTAGCCAACAAAACTCTAAGGAAGATAAGCTGGCTACCATGGGTGATTGAACTTCAGGGCATTGAGCAAGCTTTTCTAATCCAGAATTTCTTTTAAAAAGGGGATGTGCCTGCAACCAAGGTACATGCCCTTGACCGGAATCAAACCTGGGACCTTTCAGTCCGAAGACTGATGCTCTATCCACTGAGCCAAACCGGTTAGGGCTAATCCAGAATTTCTTACTTCCACCATTAGACAATATCTTCCTGAGGCTTAATCTCAGTTTCTTTGTTCAAGCTGTATATAACTCATTAGAATGGTAACATCCTTAATATTAATAACTAGAGGCCCAGTGCACGAATCCTGCAGGGGTGGGATCCAGCTGGCCCAACCACGATGGGCTGATTGGAGCTGGACCTGTGGGGAGGAGGAGATTGGGAGAAGTTGGCCAGCGGGCCTACCCTGATCATGGCCTGATCAGGGCTGGGTGGGCTGGGCGGAGGGGTGGAGGGTGATTGGCCAGCAGGCCTCACCCCCAAATAGGGTAAGGGGGCTGGTTGGGGGTGGGGCCGGCTGTGTGGAGGAGCTGTGGGTGGTGGGCCGGCTTCCCCGACCCCTGAATGGGACTGGGGGAGGGACCAGGGGAGGTTGGCTGGCTAGCCCCACCCCTGATTGGTGTGGTGGGGTGCCGGTTGGGGGAGGAGCTGGCTTGGGGGAGGGGCTGTGGGCTGATGGGGTGGTGGGGGCTGATCAAGTGGGGGGCCAGCCAGGGGGAGGGACTGAAGGAAGTTGGCCGGTTGGCCCCACCCCCTGATCGGGATGGTTCACTGGCCATAGTAGGTGTCATAGCAACCAGTCCTTTTGGGCATTCTGGCGTCCTGGTTGCTGGCTTTATATATATATATAGATAGATGTATAATGTGAATATATTTACTGACCATTCCTTAGGAGTAGGCCAAAAGTATGGGAACATATTATGAAATTGGGTGATGAGTTTTAGGTATGAAAAAATGATTCAGAAAGCAGATTCTACGTAAATGAAGAAAAACTGAGTTCCAGGGTTATACTACATAGTTTCCCTGATGATTGGGTTCTTGTCCCCAGTCCTGGGCTGTCTCACCTCATAATTTAGTGCTGTAATACTCAGAGTAAAATCAGTTTGGGAGAGTCGTTCACTCATCTTTACCTCCCATCCACATCTGAGTCAATAGAAGGTTGTTTCCACCTTCACAGAATGTCCAGAATCTGACCCCTTCTCACCACATTGACTCTGACTGTCCCAGTGGAAGCCACTCTCTGTTTTTCTGGATCAGCAAAGGCCTCTAACTTGTGCCCTCCCTTTCACCTCCTCACAGTCTATTCACTCAGTGGTTAGGGTGGTCCTTTAAAGCTGAAATTGCATCATCATATTACTGCTCTCCTCGAAGTTTTCCAACAATTTCCTAGTGTATTTGGAATGGCTGATAAGGCTCTCTGTACCCTGGCTCTTGACCACACCTCATTTCCTATGATCTACCCATCTTGACTCACCTGTCCCAATCACACTGGTGTCTGTACTTTCCTAGAAATGCCAAGCGCTCTCTCTCCCTGGGATCTTTGTTCTCTCTGCCTAGGAAATTCCTTGCCTGCTTACTCCTGTACTCACCCCGTCATTTTATTCAGAATTCTGAGGACTTCTTTGGGCATGGCACTGAAATAGCTCTCTTCACCTCTCTTCCCTGCATTAGCTGAGGCCATATTGTGTCTTGATGCATTTCTCTGTCTGCCTCTGTAGAAGATAACCTTTCCAAGGTCAATGTCTTGCTCACTACTATGTGTTTCTATTGTCTGCTCTTGTGTGTGGCACATAGTTAGAGCTCAATAATTACTGAAAGAAAGGACAAATGAACACATGGTTAAGTGATTCACTTATTTTTTGGACAGGCCTGTTTCTTTTTCTAGGGAGTCCTGACTTTTACATCCTTCCTGCCTGCAGTCTGTCATACATATATTTATGTTAACAACAATGTCCTTGTATGAATTGTTTTCCCTGTGTATTCAATATTTGAGTTATCAGCATTCCCCTTTTCAGAGGTTTGGGATTCCAGAGTGCCAGAGTTGCTGTACGCTCTCTCACTTATAGTGGGGGCACTTGAGTTATTTTCAGTGACTGGATGATGGCAAGTTTATCTAAGATTCAGAATCAATGGTGAGACATGTGGGGAATTTTTTTGCAGGACCTTGAAACAGCATTTAAAAAAAAAGTCTGCTATAATTTTTAGTGGGAATTTCAACTTTTGTATTTATAGATCCTTTTTTGGGATTATATTTTGTTTCTCTCATTAACTTGTAATTATTTCTTGAATGTACTAAAATCTGACCCAGTGTCACCACAGTGCTCTAATTATAAAATACTTGGCTATAAAATACTCTCAAATTGCTTTTGTGTTTCCAGTGCAAAATGTCATTGGTTAGTTTTCACCAACAGAGGATTTATTGTGTGTGTGTTTTTTTGTTTGTTTTGCTTCAGTCTAGAAAACACTTCCTCAGACCCAGACTAACATTTGATTGTCCTCATAGTGACAAGCCTGATAGCTGAATTTGCTTCCTATAGCCTCTGATCAGCTTTCATTGGTTTGCCATTCACTATTTTAATCTAACAGATTGTCATTTCATTTAGAGGATGTGCTTTAGAATCAGACAGATCTGACTTTGTGTCCTGCTCTTCCACTTACTTAATTATGTGATGTTAGAAGAATTACTAAGCTTTTATGCCGTTTCACCCATTTCTAAAAGGGGGAAATGATAAAAAGGGGGAAAAATATTTTCCTGATAGGGTTGTTAGGAGGATTAAATGAAGTAATGCACCTAAATTTGTTAGTGACTGATCTGCCACACAGTGAGCAGGCAGACATTACTGGTTGTTAACTTGGGGGATATGTTCTGATACCTTAGTAGCCCAAATAAGTTAATGCCTTATCCATCCTGTTCAGCTGAGCCCTTTGACAAGAGCAAATGGCTCCTATGCAGTCATATTGGTAAGGCACTGTGAGGATGATCTAATTTCATTCATTTCATGGCCCTGTACTCTACTTGAGGCATTTCCACAATCGATTTCAAAGTATTGCTCATTCAGAGGAGGTAGGACTCTGGCCTTTGAGAATCCCCGAATTTCCCTCCTGAGCAGAAGGACAAGATGAGGATGTGTTGAAAGGAATCCGAGTTGGGAGAGAGAGTGGGAAGGACCTGGTCTCTGGCACAGACTTAGCCGTTAAAGGGAGTGTCCCAGACGGTGGGAAAGCCAGGTTGTTCAGAGACAGCAGGATGTCGCTGCAAGGGCTTCTAAAGGAGAAAGTGAAGCTGAGTGAACTCCTTTGATGTCTCATTCTGTCAGATCCTGGAGACACTTGCCCAGGTCGGTGGAGTTCAGGATGACCGGTTTGCATGACGGCTGGGGGATTTGTGACTAAACGGAGATAGTGCTTTTGAAAAAATAAAGATAAAAGGATGAGAAAAGACTATGAAATGACCCTCATTTTCAAAAGGAACCGAGAAGTCCTTTCCTGGCATGCTTACTCCTCTGCCACTTGCTGGGTGGTGGTTTCTCTGAAGTGGTAAGCTATCTCTGAGCCACAGTGAGAAATGTCTTATATTTCTTTAGAGAATTTGTCATTTGCGACTGAATGGAATTTGTGTGTCTTTGCTTAATGAGCTACCAACAGCGTTTTAGTTACCTTATACAAAACTAAAGTCATTAAACTTTCCTTTTCATTTTTCTCTAGAATGACTTCCAAAGTTCCTCCATGGCTAATTCTTGTAAGATCATGGGAAATGAATCGAAAAGGCAACTCATACAGCCAGGGCCATTCCTCTCACACAAGCGAACAGATGACTGTGACTTGCTGTAATTCTGCACATTATTTCTTTTATTAGTATGCTCTTTGCCGAACTTTAGTTGCTGGAAGTTGCACAATGACAGTCCTGAGTCCCTAATATTAGGACTATTGATACAATCAATGAAATCCTCATACATAAAATGTGAATTGTGTGTGTATGTGTGTGTGTTTCCTGTGGCAGCGAGTGGGCAAAAGGCACATGTGAAGGACATAAGAAGAAAGGGAATCAATATTTATTCAATATTTATTACATGCCAGGTTCAACATTTGTGTTATTACTCCCATTTTACAGATGAGGAAACAGAACTGGGCCAAAGTCACTTGACTAGTAACTAAGTGGCAAGTCCTAGGTCAGTTGGACCCTGAGGCATGCTGGTCAGCTCCACCACACTACCCTCTTTTTGCCTCTTATTTGCTGTCATAGGAGCTGGGGGTCAGCTCACCCCCTCCTTAATAGCCAGAGAGCTCTTCCAGGGAACCTTGGTAGGAAGAGGGTTTGAAATGAGGACTTATAACCATCCACTGCAGCACACCCCTGCATCATTGTGTCTTGACCTTGAATACAGAGCCACCTGTGCCCTAAGGCTCAGAGGCAGGAGGAACTAGCCTTGGCTTGAGTGGCCATAGAGAATATGAGTCAGGAGGCAACTCTGAGCGAGCTAGGAACGGCTTAGGAGCTTCACCCCTGGAGAAGGACTACCTCTGGGGAGAACCAAACTTTTCCCGGTCTCTCATGCCGAGGAATTAGGAAGGTATAATTGTCTATGTTCACTGGCATAAGCAGGACCTACATTCTGTTCTCTAAACACTTGCCCAGCCCACTCATTTCCAAGCCTTGAAAACCATATGAAAGTGAAGTAGCAAAGCAGAGGGAGAAGAGTTGTGTTATAACAAATTGCAATAGTTTATGCAAATCTTTCTTTAGTGGGCTTTTCACAAGACTAATGATTCTTGGGCTTTCAAGCCTTTTATTTTTTTATTATTTTTTTAATCCTTGCCCAAGGATATTTTGATTTTTAGAGTGGAAGGGAGAGACGAAGGGGGATAGACAGAGAAAAACATCGATGTGAGAGAAACATTGATTGGTTGCTTCCCACATGTGCCCTAACCTGGGCCAGGGATGGAACCCTCAGCCAAAGTACCTGATAGACTGGGAATTGAACCCTTAACCCTTTGGTGTGCAGGCCAACACTCTAACCACTGAGAAAAACTGGCCAGGGCTTTCAAACCTTGTAGAATAATGACATCTATTATGAGGAGTTCAGTCATCATTAGGTTTTCTTAGAGATTCGTCTCCTGATTTCAACATCTGTTGCTTGATTTAAATTTTATTCTTTCCATCAGGCCTGAGCCTTGGTGACACGTGCTTATTTTATCATCATTTGTTTTCTTTTAAACAATCACAAAGCTGAGAGTTTTTTCCTGAAATCTGATATGGGATAGCAGATATGAAAATGTTCTTAGGTTTCATTTATTGTCCCAGAAGTTAATGATTCTGTTGGTATTTATGTGAATGCCATGGAATTATATTAATACTGTGGGTTTGGGGAATGCTGTAGTAACCTGTAAAAGGAAATTCTGTCTGAAATAGTTTTTCAGGTATGAGTGTAGTGTTGTTACGATTGTTTTGTTTTCTGCCAGATGTATACAGAGTCCATTGTGTTTTCATTCCTTATTTGAGTGTGTGTTCATGTATGTATGTTTTTCTCTTAGTATGTATCTTAACTAGTTATAAGCCACAGGATATATTGCTAAGTAAGTGTAAATAACAGCATGTCAGCACATGTAAAAAAGGTACCCATCAATTAAATAAAGGGGAATTTCATTAATTCAACTTTTTAATATGTGCAACCTTCCTCCCAGTAGGGTCAAACAGGTAGAAATACTTTCCTTTATCAAGAAAGTTAAAAAGTTGGAGGTCATTTCAGTCCATTAAATTAATATATTCCCAGCTTCACACATTCAAACAGTATCCTATTCATTAAAAGAAGAAAGGCCAAATTTCACACCAAGTTTTCTAGAATTTTGTGAAATGAGGCCCCATTACAAGTGCAGCTGCTATGAATGAGGCTCATGTGGTTTCCAACTCCTCCTAATTCTTTACTCTTATAGCTTCAAGGCTGAGGACATTCTAGTGTTTATCCATAGTTCCTTCCTTAACCTCATCTGGTTAGGATGGTTTTTCTCTAGGACATAAAAGGGATTTAGTGTTCCACGCCAGTGGACTTCCTTACCTATAGGCAATGATTTGGCCCTAGAAAGAGAGATTATTATGCACACTTGGTGTCATGACTTAAGTTTTCTTTAAAATTTTATATTTTCCTTACTTCTTCTTCTTCTTTTAAATAAATCAAACCAAACAGGTATTCCTGGAGGACTTCTGAGTGGAAAGAATGCCAAGTCTCTCTCCTCCTCGAGCAGCAGGACCCCCACTGGCCTGTGACGGGAGCCGTGTGTGGAGGTGGGATCCAGACCCGGGCGGTGTACTGTGCCCAGAGCACACCAGCATCCACCGCACAGAGGGCCAAGGAAGGTAGGCAGCCAGTTCCAGGGACAGATGGTGCCACTGCCTGAAGGGAGATAGACTCCAGCCTTCTCTCCTCAGATTCTTCTGGATGCAGTGGACCCTCAGCATTCACACATTTCATATTTGTTTTGTTGACTATTTGCAAATCATTCCTATATTCTGCCACTTTAATTTGGAATAGTTAAAAACAATAGCAGTAATAAAAACAGCAGCCTCAAAGGATCATTGTGAAAGATCCTAACTGACTCACTCCACACTCAGAGAGGCTGGAGTAATGAATAATAGTATTGTTTTGTTTTGTTTTGTTTTCAAGAGGTTTTTGGGCGTGTGAGTTTGTGAATGTGAAAATTTCTGCAGATGTATCACTTTTAAATGTTAAGGTCAATGTCAGTTTATTCCCAAATTGACAATTTTAAATGTTATGAAAAGCAGGAGGAGAAGAAACAATTTCTTCCATGGTAGGCTTTCTGCTGGGCAGGTGCAACCTCAGCACTGGTCCCTTTGTTTCAGAGTTGGAGACAGTGATAACATATAGAGACTGAAAAACTGGCCCAGACTTCCTTAGTCAATTGACTGAAAAGCCGAGAGTAGACGATATGCTTCTACCCTAGAAGAAGGTGTGACATATCCCAACCACAGCAGTGCCCTCTGCTGAAGTGGTCAAGGTGGGGATGCTTTCTTGGGTGTGCGCATGCATTCTCTCCTGTGGAATTTAGTTAGGGAGGTTAGATCTGAGCTTTCTTGCTATGGAAATGCATCCTTTTTATCCTGTCAAGCTTTTCCTACCAGGTGTCTTTTTTTTTTTTTTTTTGACATGGCCTTTTATTGTTCCAGGGGCTTCTGAGAACACAGCCTTTGGGTGATGGTCCTTATAACTCACAGAGGAATCTTTACAGACTCCTGAGCATTTATTTCAACAATTGAAGTTACTTCCATATTTACAGGGCAAGATCTATTTTAAAAGTGATAGTTACATTTTAATAAAAATTTTTAAAAGTGATAGTAAATTTTTCAAAGTGACAATTTACACACGTTCTGGTCCAGGACAAAACATGACTATGCTTACTCCTCTAAACTTGGAAGAACAAGATTGATGAAAAGTTCCAGCTTTTTCTTCCAGACCTTGGTGATCTTTCTATTTCACCTTCTTCTTCTCCCCTTTTACTATTGTCTTGAGTTCTAGGGTATTCAGGGTCCACACATAAATGAGAATTTATGACCAATTTTTAGCTTCAACTTTTAATCTTCTTTTGACAGTTTCATCTTCCTACAGTTTCTTTAGTGAAAATAGCTTTAATTATGGATCACCTATTTCTAAAATTTCTTCAACTTTAATCTTTCCAACATTCTTAATAGAAACATCTTGGGTAGGAAGATTATAATTAGGAAGAGATGAATGAATGGTGTTCTAGAGCTGAGCATGACTTGCAAGCTAGGCGGTTCAAGAGAGGAGGGGTATTAAAGATATATTTTGCAGCCTATTAAACCCTGCTACCATATGCTTCAAGCATGTAATGAAGAGGAAAAAGTCTAAGGCCAAATTACACTTTCAGATTAGTATGCTGGTTCACATGGAAACAAAAAAAGTACTTAGAAATCCCTAAGCCTGATAGCCCAGTTCTCAGAGGGGTAAAGGGTTGGAGGGGTCTTAGATGTGGGGACAAGATATAAACACAGTGATGCATACCAAGACCATGTACTCTTGTGCAAAGTTGAACACAGAGTCAAACTATTGCTGCATTGGAAACACAACACAGTCACAATTGCATTAAAAGCATGGTGTAGCTTACTACTTACCTTTGTAGACATTAACAAAGGTTTTTATTTTGCTCTTGTATGGAAGTGAACCAGAAAGATTGTTCAGCCATCACTTCCCTTTCTTATAAATTCTTTCCTGTCCTGCTGTTATCGTTTATAGATATGCCTTGACAAAGCTGGCAACATGAGAATTTCTTCCTTGGCTCAAGTTAAACACGAGAGAATAATTGAATTGCCATTGAATGGGACCAATGGAGTGTTTTTCCCCAATTAAAGTGACACAATTTAAATATTTCTAACCTTTTCAGCTAATGCAGGAAGAAGGCCAAAATTGATGACAATTTTGCATTTCAGTTTTTGTGAATGTCTTTTTTATGATTATTATTATGTTAGGTTTTGGAGAAAGAATTTTAATAGCATCGATTTTGGAAACTCTTTTCGCAGTCACAGCTGACTTTCCCAGAAGGTTGATTTCTCCTTAGACTCCAGGATAGTCTGTTCAGTCTCTGCAATGGAATTATTTGACGTTTTCCCCACAAAACTCTGTCATTCATTGTGAATTAGCTGTATCGCTTTCTAAGAGCCTGATCTTAGACCAATCCACAATCCTGGGGGATGATGAGGGGGAGGTAAAAAACACAAGATTCATTTCTATGGGTCTCTCATGCAATAGAATTTCTAAATGCTAGAATGGTGATTGGGGAAGAATGCTAATTCTCTCCTTAAGGCTCCCATGTCTCTTGCTGAGGCTGGACAATGAGACTGAATTGTGTTCTGTGGAAACTTATTCTTGCTGATGTCCCAGTATCCATTCGACCTCAATTCATGGTGTTTGTAAGGATAGTATAAGAACAGCTGTGGCATATTTACCTGGTTCTATTCTTCAGGGTTCATGTAATGTTTTAGCTGCAGTCAAAATAGTGCTGTAACAATCAATATGAGAAGTATTACCAGTGATAGCAGCCAAGTCAATAGTTTTGGGGATAAAAATATAGAGGGTTATTTATGATTTTGTTTACCACTTATTGTTGTGTTTTTCTTTGATAAGAGAAGCACTAATAAGAGTGATGTTTACCTGCAAGTCTAAAAGCTTATATTTGGTGAGGCCATTTTCTTTTTGCCCTTTTCTCAAATGAAATTAAAGCCACTTAGCCTGCATTCAAGGATGATTTCTCAGAAGGTAAAACATTGAAACAAGGAACACACCTCTAAAATCTAATAAAGACTGGGACAGATTTAATCAAGTTATGACAATGTGGCCTAGGGCCTGGAATATCAACAAATATGGAATGAAACAGCATAGAAATAGAATGCATTCATTAGGTGAAAAAAGAATGAAACCAAAAACTCTACAAAAACTAAATAAAAATTGGGAAAAGGAATTGGTGTGGTTGCAGTTAAGCAGAACACTACCTGTTTGTTTGTTTTCAAATTTCAGATTTATTACTTGACATTAAATGGACAAAGCTATTTTGAAAATGGAGCACACTTTAGCTTTGAATTGTTGAATACATTAGTTCACCCCTATACTCCAGTAAGACTCAGTAGTTCCTGAGAGTCCTAAGTCTTTTTCATGCTGGGCTCAGACTTGGTATTAAGGGAGAGAATAATCAGATATGGGAATGGCTTGGAATTCTGAGCACTATGGGAAGATATACAAATATATATATATATATAGTATAACTAGTGTATGCAAGCTGAATGTGTTTTGGTTCTGGGTTTTAGATCTGACTTGTTTGGTACTTTGATAAACCACATTAGTGTTTTTCAAGTCTTCTAGTTCATTAAATTGGTTTTAAATATACTGATGATGTCAGTTAAAGGTGGATGACAATGATACATTCATACTATTTAAATAATTTATATGCAGGTTCGATCTCCGGTCAGGGCACATGCAAGAAGCCAAACAATGAATGCATGAATAAATGGAACAACACATCGAAAAATAAATAAATAAATAAATAAATAAATAAATAATTTATGTACAGCTATGTTTTAGGGTATTATTATCAAGGTACCCTTCATTAATTTATAGACTCTTAATTGGAATGAACAATTGAATGAACAATTAGGATATTGTGTCTTAATAATGTGCCCATCTATAATAATAAAAGCATAATATGCTAATTAGACTGGACATCCTTCCTGATATCCTTCCTTCCAGATAAAGCCAAGGAAACGGGGGCCATGGCAGAGGTGGCAGAGGCCCCCGGCTGTGGTGGCAGCAGGCGGGGCCAGGGCCATCACCTTTTCATTAATTTCATGCATCAGGCCTCTAATTATATATATGTGTGTGCATACAGGGTGGGGGTAAAAGTAGGTTTAAAGTTGTTCATATGGAAAATAATATAATCTATATATATAAAAAGCCAGCGACCGTAATGCCATAACAACCAAACGACTGGTCACTATGACACCCACTGCAGCCAGCGAACTGGCCTGATGGCGGGGTGGGGCCGCTGGCCAATCTCCCTTGGCCTCTCCCCCTAGTCGGCCCCACCCCTGATTGGCTTCTCCCACTCTGATCCAGGGCAAGGCAGCTGGCCAATCACTCCAAAGCACTTCCCCCTGGCCATACCTGCCCCTGATGGGCCCCCACCACCTCGATCAGCCTGCAGCCACTCTCCCCTGCTGGCCTCACCCCTGATTGCCCCCCTACCCCAATAAAGGCGTGGCAGGGCGGCCAACCTCCTGTAGCCCCTCCTCCTGCCCGGCCCCACCCCAGATCAGCTCCCACACCTCAATCAGGAGCAGGGCCACCAGCCAACTGCCTATGGCCCCTCCCCCGGCTGGGCCCACCCCTGATAGGCCCCTATCACTCCAATCAGCCTGCGGCCCCTCCCCACAGCCAGCCTCTCCCGCAGTCAGCTCCCACCACCCCATTGGCCCATGGCCCCTCCCCCCAGCCAGCTTCACCTCTTATGTGCTCTGCCACACCAATCAGGGGTGGGGCTGGCTGGCCAATCGCCCTTGGCCCCTTCCCCCATCCAGCCTGGCTCTGATCGGGCCTTGATCGGGGTGGGCCAACCAGCTAACCTCCCACCATCTCCTCCTCCTGACAGGCCCCGGCCCTGTTCTGCCCTGATTGGGACTGGGCCAGCCGGACCCCACCCATGCATAAATTCATGCACTGGGCCTCTAGTGGTAAATGATAACAGAAGAATAAACTCTATGCTTTGCATACTCACAACTGTAGACCTACTTTTGCCCCACCCTATGTGTGTGTGTGTGTGTGTGTGTGTATACCATGTTATAATGATGCCTAAAGGTAATATTCATAAAGAAGGTAATGCTTAATGAAAGTTTGCAGGATCAATAGGGAAGAATGTTTTAAGTGGGGCAGGAGGGACATTTGGAAAAGAACTGAGGTGTTTATATTCAGTGGTGGCCAGTGCACTGGAGAAAGGAGAGCACAGGGAATAGGAAGTGACAGTGGCACCTGAAAACTAGGCCTTTGGGTTCCCCTGGAGTTAAGACTATTTTTGAGACTGTGGGTACCCACTATAGGCTTTCAAGCAGAGAAGAAATCTCATATTCTTAGCTGTATCTAAAAATGTAGAAATGTCAGTATGCTAAGAAAATTCTCATGAGTGGTCATGTCCTATTTTCAAACTTATCTGGTTATCCAAGAAGTTTTTAGATATGAACTAAAGTACTTTACATTATGAACAGATGATCAGATTTCTTAAGGGACAATTAAAGGAGATATTTCACCATCATTTGAGGGCCTGCAAATATCCTTTACCCATCTTAAGAAATTGATTTTAAAGTCAATAAGCTCATTTGGGTGTGAAAATAAAGTGTCAGGAAAACAATTCACTTAGAACTTCCCTTAGTGTTAACCCTTAGAAGAGGAATGAGACTGTTTAAAGAGTGTTGCAGCATTTTCTCTTGCTTTCTGCTAACAGAGAAGCAGAGATAACTTAATGAAATAATTTTTGCTAATTAGCAGCAGGATATTTGATGGCAGTTCAGTTGAGAACATGGAACAGAAGGCCACTGGCCTGTAAACTTCCTACCTTGGAAACATACTCAATTATTGGGAATATATATATTCATATAGTTCAGATATTCTCTCCAAAAGTCCCAAAGTGGGAAAGTTGAGAAAAGTTTAGAGAAAGCACACTAAATATTTAGAAGAAATAGGTCACTAGGAGTCTAAATGAAGATTGGTTTTTCCTGGTTCTGTTTATTGCATTTGTATTTCAGTTTAGTGACTTTTTAATCAAGTGTAACAAACTGATCTTAGTGCGCTATAGCAAGTGTTTATTGAATTACTGTGCTTAGCAAAAATATTGAAGAGTTCCTACTTTCAGCATTCATTAAATTATCAGGCTGTTCTTGACATTAAAATTTTCTTAATTTATTTAGCTCAAGGTGTAATTCACATGATTAAAAAGAGTGCAGGAGAGAAGGCCCTGAAAAAAATTATAGAAGCAGGATGTTACAGGAGAAAATCTAGCACTGAGTAAAGGTTGCTCCTAGGGAAAAAATGCTTACGGAAAAATGCGTTTGATAGCATGTGAGACCTGCTTAATATTATCTCCTAAAGAGGAAGAACATGTGTTCATATTTGTGCAACATACTTTATATTTCTTCAAAATTAACACACTGAATCGATAACTTAATTCTGTGCATAACTGAAGCTAAAGTGTTTGTTATCAAGGAAGAGCAGAATTGTCAAGAGCAAGATGTGTTTGGATATTTTCCAATGGTTTTACCAAGTAATATTAGAGCTTGCCTAATCCTATTGCACTAAGTCCATGCCCCTGTAACAACACATCACTTTTTGCCTGACTTCTAGCACTTGATATTCTTCTCTTTGTCACCCATTAGGCAGTAAAGTCCTTGCAGACCAATCTTGGGGTCCTTCTTTTTTGTATTTTTAAGTACTGGTGTCTGACCTATAAATGGGAAAATGCACTTGCTTATGGAAGTCAAATTGAGAAACTCCTCAAGTGAGAGAGTGTTTTGTTGAATTCTTTTTGCTTTGGGGGTAGCATAGAGAAAGAAATTGAACATGCATATGTGTGGGTGAAGGAAAGGGCTGTGGATTTAGGGTAGAGAGAGGTAGCATTCTGTGGTCTTAGGCCTGCTGGTGATCAGATCCTGAGATGGTGGGACTGAACTGCTGCCCTCTCCATCCCTGTCCAACACTCTGAGCTTCAACACATGGAACATTTTCTTGCACAGGCTAGGCCTTTAGAGCCAGTCTCTGTCGGACTACTAACCACAATCCTATGATCTCTGTCATTTCCCTCCACCCTCGAAAACTTAATCCTTGACGCAGAACTCTTACCTGAAGAACCCCTACCTAGACACTGAACCTAGGAGACAACATAGGTTTTCTTCTCCTTACCCATCAAAGCACTTTATCTTGCTGCACTATCATTGTTTGTTTGTGTGCCCTGTTAACCAGGCTACTGTGCACGGTATATGAGATCAGGAACCACATCTATGTTGTTCTCAGCAATCAGCACAGTATCTAGCACATATACGATGCTTGTATTGAATTCAAGGCTGTTCTCCATCTCATATTCCTTTTACCACCTTCTTTCTTATTGTTGATTCCCTAAAAGCACACAGTTGCCAGTGCACTTCCAAACGTGGATATAACAGCACGTTGTGGTGCATGGGATCTGGCTTCTTGGGCAGCTGAGGAGTTGGATGTTGCAGCATTGAAGATAGCTACCTGATGAGTGGAACTTCACCAAGGGGAAACATGATTTAGGAGGGAGCCAGGTTCTTCCCAGTTGCATCTGTATGTTATGCCAGTATGTTCTTGCAACCTTTCCAAAAACTCTGGTCTCCAAATACACAAATCTGCTATATGTCTTTATGGTTGAATGTGAAATGGTTAGTCAGCACAATAACAAACCACATAGCATTGAATCAATGCTTTACTCCCACTCTTTTCTCCTTAACATTGCCTCCTGGCCTTGCAGCTTACAAATTAAGTATTAATACCTTAATTATCATTGAAGGCTCTGCGTTCTAGATGACCTCAGCTACAATAAAACTCAGTGAACATATGTCAAAAGAAAGAATGAGAGACACTGTTTTTAAGGATTTGTTATAATAATGCATGTGAGTGAGACCTAGTATGAGCTTGAAGTAGGGTGGGAGCTGCAAACAACTCTTCTTGCCCCACTTTACTTTCCTTCTCATTTTTATTCCCAGCCTCACTTTTCTTCCTCCTCTATTGCATCTTTCTCATCATGCACTTTTTCTATCTCTTCTCCTTCATTGTCCTTTTCCTCTTTTTTCCCATCTAGCATAAACCTTGGGAGCAAGAACGGTGTTAATAACCGTGGTAGACTTCACTGCAGGTAGCACATTCCTGGCACAGGCATTATGAGCTCAATAGGCATTTCTTGAGCTAATCCCCTATAAATAGTCTTACCGTTCAGTTTTAGGCTTTTCTTTTCACGTGGGGAACTTTTCTCTTGATTTCCATTGCTCACGTCCACCTGCACTTCATTAATGAACAGTTAACTTCTCCTTTCCAGACCAGAAGATTACATTTGGAAAAGCATGCTGAGATGAGAGCATTTACAGTCTTTAGTTGGGTGTCTCACTAAACTTTATTTTGTCAGCTGGATTCGATTTTTCTGGAGCACCAAGCCAAGAGGTAATGAGGTTCCTCTTGGCAGAGTAATCTCCTAAATAAAGTTATTCCTTCCAAACCTATTTTTCCAGCCTTGTTGAATATGTGAGTACCCTGGCAAGCAGGATATAGAAGAAACATCTGCTTATTGTACAAATCTTCCTGCATGAAAGTTTCACAAGTTACTCACTAACTTATTCTAGTATTTGGCATTTTTTCTATGCTCTAGTTTGAACTTCTCATCAGTCCTGTCCTTCAGACAGAAGACTCAGTAAGATCTCTATGTGCTTGAAAGAGAAACTAAAAAGACAATCCCATTTACCATTACAACAGAAAATTAAGATACCTAGGAATAATTTTAACCAAGGAGGTAAAGGACCTGTACTCAGAAAATTTCAGAATGCTGAAAAAAGAGATAGAAGAAGACATGAACAAATGTAAAAGTATACCATGTTCATGGATTGGTAGAATCAACATAATTACAATGTCCATACTATGCAAGCAATCTATAAATTCAATGCAATCCCCATTACAATACCAATGGCGTGCTTCAAAGACCTAGAAAAAACTCTCCAAAAATTCATCTGGAATAAAAAAAGACCCCGGATAGCTGCAGTGATCTTGAGAAAGAAGAACAATGCTGGAGGGATCACAATACCAGATAACAAGCTATTTCACAAAGCCACTGTTCTCAGAACTGCCCTACACAGCAAAAGAAGCCATCAACAAAAAGCAAGAAATCCCACTGCATGGGAGAACATATTTGTCAATGTGATCACTGATAAGAGTTTAATCTCCAAGATTTACAGGGAACTCATACAACTTAACAAAAGGAAGACAAACAACCAATCAAAAAATGGGCAAAGGACCTAAATAAACACTTTTTAAAAGAGGACATTTAGAAATATAAGAGGCATATGAAAACATGCTCAAAGTCACTAATCATCCAAGACATGCAAATCAGAACAACTATGAGGTACCATCTAACACCTGTCAGAACAGCTGTCATCAACAAATCAACAAACTACAGTGCTGGAGAGGATGCAGAGAAAAAGGAACCCTCCTACACTGCTGGTGGGAATGCAGACTGGTGCAGCCACTGTGGAGAACAGTATGGAGTTTCCTCAAAAAATTAAAAATAAAACTACCATTTGACCCAGTAATACCACTTCTAGGAATATATCCCAAGGAAACAGAAACACTAATGAGAAAGGATGTACGCACCTTATATATGTTCATAGCAGCACAGATTACCATAGCTAAGATTTGGAAACAGCCTAAGTACCCATCAGCAGATGAGTGGATTAGAAGAAAGTGGTACATCTACACAGTGGAATACTACGCTGCTGTAAAAAAAGAAGGAATTCTTACCATTTGCAGCAGCATGGATGGACCTGGAGAGTATTATGCTAAGTGAAATAAGCCAGTCAGTGAAATAAAAATACCACATGATTTTACTCATTTGTAGAATATAAAGAACATTATAAAACTGATGAACAAAAATAGATATGGAGGTAAAGAAGCATCAAACAGACTGTGAAACTATAGGGGGAAGGCTGGGTAGGGTTGATCCCTGTAAGAGATCAACCAAAGGACTTGTATGCATGCTTATAAGCATAACCAATGGACACAAGACACTGGAGGGGGAGGTGAGGGAATGTGCCAGGGGGTAGGGGAGGCCGGGGGAAGGTCGATGGGGAAAAAAAGAGACATATGTACTACTACTTGTAATACTTTAAACAATAAAGTAAAATTTTTTAAAAAAAGATCTCTATGTGCTTAAGAATTGTTCATTTACTCCTCTATCTTCTGGCCATTTTCTCCGGCATCATGGGGAGGAGAATCAATTCCCACATCAAGAGAAAAGCTGGAAAACAATCTGAATCATGATGCTGCTTCTAAGATTCTCTGTGTCTCTGTGTGGAATATATCATTGTAGTTTGTTCTGCTCTTTTAAGATCTGTTTTTCTAAGGCTTCACTTGTATTCAACTCTTGATGAAATTTGTCCAAGTTGTCCCAATTTTTCTAGGATTGCAACAGCTATTTTTATTTTAATAACCTATACCATTTTAAATTCAGTTAGACTGTTCCCCATATTAGACTCTATGTTATCCTGGCTACCCCATATCCAGGGTTCCACAGTTCAGGAATTTGTCCCTTTTGGCTCAGTGCTCATGCCAGAAACCTGGGCTCTGCCCTTGGTATTTTACTGTCATTTACCTCTTGGCCTGCATTCACTATATCACTACATTATATTAATTCTACCTCCAAATACACACTTTGAATAATTATTAACTCCAATGGATTAAATTTGAAAAGAATGAAACATCAATTGAGCTATCAAAAATGTATCTGTATACATTTTTGGGAAGCCCTATATATATTTTATTTGCTTATCCATTCTAGTTATTTATTTTCAATCTTCCCTTCTAGCATTATTTCTCAGATGAACTCCTATCATGGGACCCTTACTGACTTCTCCCTTCTACTCTTCCTCCTAAATAGAGTGGGGCATGTTTCATGTGGCTCAGCATGTGGGCGCTGCAGACACACTACGTCTTGTCCAAATTCTTACCCTATAATTTACAAGCTGTGTAACCTTGTAATCCTTTACTTTCAGTTTCTTCATCTTTACAGTGGAGATACTGAACCTTCCTAGCTCATTGGAGTACTATGGGATTGAATGGAAACACGCACACATACACCCACCACCACCACCATCACCTAGAATAGAGCCTTATACAAAAAGAACTGAATAAGTATTAGCTATTATTACTTTTTATTCTCTCAACTCCTGCCAAAACAACCTTATTATCTGAGTATATCATTCCTATGAAAAATGACTTAAGAGGCTTCTTCTGAATTAAAAACTTTTTAACATCACTCATAGAGCCATGCAGGATATATAGCCCTTGCCGACCTCCCCCAGTTTCAACTGACTCCACTGTCCCTTTCATTCATTCTATCCCTGCCACACTATGGCTTTGGGCAAGTTAGTTGACCTTTCTGTGCTGAGTTTCTATCTTGCGGCCAGAAGCTACTGGTTGCATTGCATCATCACCCAGGCCAGTGTTCGGCAAACTGCGGCTCGTGAGCCACATGTGGCTCTTTGGCCCCTTGAGTGTGGCCACGAAATTTCAATGGCACTGTATGTGCGCGCCCACACGTGGTATTTTGTGGAAGAGCCACACTCAGGGGGCCGCAGTTTTCGACCCAGGCAACAGAGAACGTGAGTCAAGAACCCAGAGCTGAAACATCTTGACTCCTGACTGATTCATTTCCACAGTCCACCGAGTCATTGTATGCCAGTTGCAATGTAAAGAAATGAGGGTAGGAAAATTAGGGGTCCTTGGAAAATATGAGCCCTGTTGGGCAGCCATTTGTTGGCAACAACCGTACACTTGGGAACAGAAGCACAGGCTTTGAGGGGCAGCGAGCAGGCTCTGCCACAGGTATTACTTCCCTGTTAATTGCACTCCTAAATCAATTTCCTTTTTCTGCTGTAACAAATCACCACAAACTAATGACTTAAAGCAACACACATTTATGATCTCACAGTTCTGGAGGTCAGAAGTCCAAAGTGTTTGAGCTAAAATCAAGGCACGAGCGGGGTTGTGCACCTCCTGGAGGCTCTAGGTGAGTACCTTTCCTTGCTCTCCCAGCTTCAAGAACCTGTCTGCATTTCTTGGCTCCTGACTCCTAACTCTGTCTTCAAAGTCAGCAACATAACATCTTCCCGTGCCTTTCTGACTATGACAATTTTCACTCCCTCATCCACTTATAAGGACCCTTGTGGGTAAGTTGGGCCCACCTTGATGATGCAGGCAATCCCCTCATCTCAAGTTAATTAGCGACCTCAGTTATACACAACCTTCATCCCCCTTTCTCATGTAACCTAACATGTTCACAGGCGATAAGGGGTTAAGATTTACATATGTTTGTGTGGTTATTATTTTGTCTTCTAAAACCGCTTCTTTTCTGTCTCAGAAATAAATACATTATTGGTGTTTATTAAAATTAAATAAGAGGATAGTTCTTATGAATACATGGATAATT
>NW_006286592.1:24111-25813 GCF_000327345.1 Myotis davidii
ATTTCTTTAGACACTAAAGGCTTTGCTATTTTTGTGCATTCACACATTTATTGGGACCCTGCCATAGATTAGACACTGTATGAAATACTCTTAGGACAGAAGGGTGAACAAACATGTCTTTAATATCAGGAGGTCAAAGGCAATTTGGAGAGAGAAAAATAGAAATGAATTCTGTTGGCCTAATATGAAAGTATTTTTCAAATGCAAGATTAAACAATAAGTAACCTAGAAGAAAAGAGTATGTACTTTAAAGTTTCTATTAAAATGCAAATACTCAGCTTTTTCATCTATAAAAGAAGAAGTTGGAATATGATCTAATGGCAAAATTTTTCAGTAATAAGTTTATGTGATCTGTTCTCTCTGAGAAGGGGTAGTATTAAAAATGTGTAACAGCCAGTAGGACATGACCCAGGAACTGGCCTGGTCACTTAACTGCCCTTGCTGGCAAGGCATGTGTACAAGGGGTCACTAAAGCTTCTTGTAGGTTAACCTCTACTTGAGATAGTCAATGACTGAGAACAGGACGTTAATGTGTGAGTCCTCTATGAGTGCATTCAGAATTGAATGCTAATAGATTTCGCTCATCCTTACAAATTTGAGAATTGGGTATATCAGCATTTCATTTAATGCATTTCACTTGATTTTAATGGAAGAAGTCTTACAGACTATGACCTAAGCATTCCATAAAAAGTTTGACACATAAATAGTGGTAGATGTGAGAATTTTGGAATGATATAATAGAACATATAAAAAGGTGTTGATGTGTTCAAAAAATCTCCCAGGGCTGTTAAGTTACTTCATTGAAATGACCAGTCATAAAATGACTATCTAGGATGTATTAGCTCACAGAGAGTTGAAAGACAAACAATTCCAAAGTAATTTTGCAAACACTTTGTAGGAAGAACTACTTGTAAGCTCAGATGTGAATAACTGATATTCTCATATACCAACATCTATCAAAGGTCTCAGCTATAACACGTTAGCCTGCAGCTGTTTTATAGATACTGGCAGAAGACATGATGCCCCTTGATCAAAGACAAAAGTCAGTTTGTTACAGAAATGTTAGTAGCCAGAATATCATTTGTACTAGTTTCTTCAGTCATAGTTGCCATGATACCTGAGCACATAAGTGAGTTGTATGTCAATAGGGAGACACTGAGCTTTAGAAACACTAGTCTCCCATAAGGAGGCTGAAATCAAATCGGTACAAACTTTGTCTCTTAGGATGACATTGTCCTTCTTTTCCAAGGCTATTTGCTATTTAAACATCCTTGAAAAGATAGTCTGGAACAAAAGCTTTCAGTATCTCTGATCATAAGACATGCAGAAATATGACAGATCCATGGAAAAATTATCTCCCAACAACAATACCCAAACCCACATGTGCGTGCAAACACACACACACACACGCACACGCACATGCACACATTGGTTAATATAGCCCTTTTCATTAAAAATGTAACTAAAATAATTGTATATAGTGCCTGATCTTCTGCTTTTCTAAGTACAGTCAAGGGAATAGTATATCCTATCTAATAAAAGAGAAACATGGTAATTAGCGTACGACCGCTACTCTTCCCATTGGCTAATCAGGGAGATATGTAAATTAACTGCCAGCCAAGATGGTGGCTGGCAGCCAGGCAGCTGGAAGCGAACATGAACATGAAGTCAACGTTCTCTGCCTGCCGCAGCTCAGCTCTGC
>NW_006286592.1:26806-46946 GCF_000327345.1 Myotis davidii
AACTCCCCAATCGGCCCTGCTCTGAGCCCAACCAGGGGCTGCACCTAGGGATTAGGCCTGCCCTCTGCTACCTGGGAGCAGGCCTAAGCCAATAGGTCATTATCTCCCGAGGGGTCCCAGACTGCTAGAGGGCACAGGCCGGGCTGAGGGAGCCCCCTTCCCCACCAAGTGCACAAACTTTTGTGCACCGGGCCTCTAGTCCACTTTATAAAACAATAAAATGTTTCTGTTCTTCAACATCTTTTATGGGCTAAAAGCAACTTCATTTTTTGTTATCCTACCTTGTGGTATTAATTCAGAGAAGAAAATTATTATTGCCCCCCAAATCCTAGAAATACCAAATGCTTTTATTTAGAAAATGACCATTCTCCTTTGGAAGTTGCAGCATCTACATTATTCTTGGGACATTTGTTTTGTTTCTCTGAATCAAATAGATGTTATAGAGGCATTGGGCTATTGGTGTGTAGCTTCAGCCAACGCACCATGAGAAGAATTTGTTAAGTATAAAGAAATAGGCCAGCAAGTGTTGCTCATTGGTTTGATTCCTGGTCAGAGCACATGCCAGGGTTGTAGGCTTGCTCCCCAGTAGGGGATGTGCAGGAGGCATCTGACCCATTGTTCTCGCTCATCTATGTTTCTATCTATCGCTCTTCTCACTCTCTCTTTTCCTCTGTCTAAAAATCAGTGAAAACATTTTTTAAAGGATAAATAAATAAATATTTATCTCCGGTAGAAATTTTTGAGATATGAAATTTAAAATGATTTTGCCCAAATTGTTGGTTGGTAGAGATAATGTTCTGGAAATTCTATTCCAGACAGTTAAATATTTTTGTCTATAAATTTCCCTTCCTATTAATCTCAAGGTAACACACATTTAAAAAAATATTTCATTGTGGGAATTTTTAAATATACATAATGTGGAGATAGTAGTGATTACTTTTTGACAAAATGAAATTATGTAGAAAGAAATACTGAACTAGGACTTAAGCAAACAGATTTTTAAATTTTCCCTTTGTAACTGATGATAATACTTAGAATTGGTAGATGAGTTACTAAATTTTGCCTTTAGTTTATCCTTTTATAAAGTAAGGATAATAGGATGAATTTGTTCTATCTCATAAGTGTATTGGGTATTAGGAGGAAATATAAATGTAAAACTCCGTTACATTTTAAATAAAATCTTTTTATATGTAATTCTCTTTTTTAAAAAAAATCTATTTTATTGGTGATTTTTTACAGAGAGGAAGGGAGAGAGATAGAGAGTTAGAAACATCAGTGAGAGAGAAACATCGATCAGCCGCCTCCTGTACATCTCCCACTGGGGATGTGCCCACAACTCAGGTTTATGCCCTTGACCAGAATCGAACGTGGGACCCTTCAGTTCGCAGGCTGACGCTCTATCCACTGAGTGAAACCGGTTTCGGCTCTTTTTCTTCTTACACTGAAATAGAATTGATTAGGGATACTCCAAGTATATTATTTTCCTAAAATTCTGTATCTGTCATTTTTTTTTTTCTATTTAGGATATACTGCCAAATTGGTCATATTCATTTAGTATTCTTTAGACTGGATACAGCTTGAAACAATATCTTTCATTTTTAAGACTAATTTTTTTAAAATAAACTATGTAATTATTTGTTGGTTTAATTGTACCTTTCTCTAGTCATCTATTTAGGCTATAAGAAAGTATTATTTGAAGCAAGTTTTTTTTAAAAAAAAACTAAATTTTGGGACTGAAAGAAAATGCAGATATCACTAAAGCAATAATTATCAACAAACCTGGTGGTATGAATTGCCTGTGGTATTGTCAAACTTAGTCAAACTTAGTCTGTCCTGGGCTCGTCCCCTAAAGATGCTGCTTTAGTATATCTGGTGTGGGCCTAGAAATTTGTAAATTTTAAAATAAAAAAAGGTGATTTCTAAGAAGCTTGGACAAGATTGACATAATTCAATATTTGTATGTTAAAATATGTAAATTGGTATCTGGAAGAATACCAATTTGAAACTTGCCTGGTTTTCAAAGTTGATCAGTTGTAGACCTTAGTCCCATGCTGTAGACTTGAGGCACCTCATTCCGTTTTCCATCCATTTTCCTAGCCTAAAAGTTAATGTAATTATCAAATATGCATTTTTCTATTAACTTACACTGTCTATTAATTATTATTATAATTTCTTCTTCTGTAAATTCAGCAACAATTCCCAAGTTCTAGGGAGTGGGCTTGGTATCACAAAGCTCCAAAAGAACTTGTTTCCAGGGGTAATGGTGACTTTAGATGTCAGGCTCAATATGTAGTTTGCAGTTTCAGCATCATAGCGCTTTTTCTTTTTTCTTTTTTTTTTTTTTTAGTTGGAGGGTGAAACATCAATGATCAGGGAATCGAATCTCTGACTTTTTGATGCTCCAACCAACTGAGCTATCCCTGCCAGAGCAGCATCAAAGCTTTTAATGAGTTGCTAACACTAGTCTTTTCTTAGTTATGATTTTATGCTTTTCTGCTTTATTTCTTGTGCCGTATGTAAGCTACGTGGCTTCTCTTTATGACCCTGCAGAAAACTTCTACTGTGATAACAGTGTCAAAGATCCTTGAAAATCTGTAACTTGTTATAAAGACAAAATTATTATTTTTTACTCAGTTTATAAATGGCCTGAAACGGGACTTAAACCTTAAAAGACATGATGACTGTATACTAAGTATAAATCTACTCACTTTCTCCTTGGAATTCTGAAGTTCAATTTATTATGACTTTTGCCTGATTTCTCTTTTATCCTTAGTAGAGCAGAAAATCCTATATATTATAATTTAGACCCCATTGTCAAAGGTCAACGTATTTTATTATTCTTTTATGTTAGATAGAAGGCTTTTTAGAGGAATGTTATTTTCTTTCTTTTCCATTTTTATATTGGACACCATATAATGCATATAAACTCAACTTTATACAGCCGTTTCTTATACCATTTACAGCTACAAGCATTTTTTAACCTGCATTTTGCCCATTTATAGCATAGGATGAAGGATCCCAACTTATGAAATAGGTCTATTTCTGAGGACCTCTATTATTTCCAAATGGATGCACATTTGGGGTAAGCACATGAAGTGAAGGACATGTTTATTCAAGTACAGTTTATATTTGGGTTAGAGGGAAAATACCAGAATATGTCTGAGAGTTTTGATGTTTATCCAAAGCATTGTCAAAGCCAAGAGAAACAGGAGGTCTTTCAGAACTCAAGTAAGGAGCCACCCTGGAGGGGGTTGTCCTGGAAAGCAGGAGAAGGAGAGACCGAGGGCTGGGGTTGGAATGGCAGATGGGTAGGGCCCATAGCTAATTTTGGACTTAGGCAGGTGAGGTTGATTTAAAGGACCTGGCTGGGACAGTCCCTGAAGAGACACTGATTGCTTGCTAATTCCTTAACATGTTTTACCTGTATACAATCCTACCTACCCTCTGTAGATGTGTATATGTTTGTTTCCCCCCGTCCTGCAGGGTTCAGGGTTCAGGATCTGGAAGAGGGGCCTCACACAAATGAAACAGATAAGACAAGAAATAATAATTTGGAAATTGGGGAGCCAGGCTAGAGCCCATCCCAAGAGGATGGACTCTGCTTGTGCTCAGGTCTTGCCATCCTTTTATTGAGTTTGGGATACACCAGTGGTCAGCAAACCGCTGCTCGTGAGCCACATGCGGCTCTTTGGCCCCTTGAGTGTGGCTCTTCCACAAAATACCATGTGCGGGCGTGCACGTACAGTGCAATTGAAACTTCGTGGCCCATGCACAGAAGTCGGTTTTTGGCCGAGGGGAGTCTATTTTGAAAAAGTGGCGTTAGAAGAAGTGGGGGTGTCCTCGGTCGGGCGACGGGAGACAGGCCGCGAGATATGCAGCACAGGGGAGGCGCGTAAATTGTAAGGAATTTAATTTTATCAATAAATAATATCGTTATTAAGTATGATATCAAGTTTTATTCAACATACCTATAGTTTAACTAAGACCTAAAACTTTAAGTAAAATTTATTAAGTTAATTTTAGGGAACGTTGTGGAGTGAAAGACCACTGGGATACACCCATAGCCCTTAGGCAGGCACATTCCAGTAACAGACTATCAGTAAGGATTTACATGACTGGTGGGGAAGTTGCTTCAGCTACCATTGTCTCACTAAACAGTGGGTGCATAGCTCTGACCTTTGCCAGGGCTCAAGGGTCACCAGCCTTCCTTCCGGGTTCCTTGTCCACACCTCTCCGCTAGAGAAGATAATAGGTGGCTTCCCACAGCCCCACTTGAAGAAAGAGTTGAACTGTGCCTTCGGTATAGTCTCCTTTAAGTACTAGCATCCACACCTCCTTTTTTTTAAAGAAGCCATGTACATGTTTGTTGTTGGGGATGTTTCTTTTGTAATTGGAGAGTGATGGAATAGACCATCTCTGTTGGTAAGACAAGGAAGCTTGATTAGTGTGTTCATATAAGATCCGAGCAATATGTTTATTATCTGCCAGTATTAAGTGACTGTCTCCTGGCCCAGAGCTAACCCTGTCTATGCTCTTCGTTATGCAGATGAAGGTTAGGCTAGAAGTGTATCCTTAGCGGTGCTGTGACCACTCCTGAATCTTTAGGAGCTGAGAGAGTGGAATCATTATGTCGGCAATTTGAAAGGGGGTGGATTGATGCAAATCATTCTCAGACACAGCGATTTCCCTTTGAAGTGTCCCCAAGTGTAGTTTCGGATTGCACGCTAGTGATAACTAATTCATTCCTCTACAAAGTTCCAGTTATTACAAAGACTTCTCTTATATTGAATTGCTTCTTGTTAATTTTCATCCATGTCTCCCAGTTCTGCACTTGGGAGCTACGTAAAATTAATCTATTTTTCATATAAAACCCTTCAAAAATTTAAAAACAGCCACACTATACTGTCTGTGTTTTTCTCTCTATACCAAACACCCCCAGTCTTGAATTTTTACTCCTGGGTCATATTTTCATATCTTTCATCATAAAGGATGCTTAATGAATTCTAATAATTTCATAATGAAATAAGACTTCCTTTTGTGGTTACTGTCTATTAAAAGCAAGCCTTTGAATTTTTGTCTGGGATTTTTATCTCACTGAATATACCATCAAATCTATTATTTTTCCCTTTTGGAACAACTATCCAAAATTGGTTTGTTTTCTCTCTATACTTCCATATCCCAAATTCCTCATGAAGTGAGGCCCTAAACAATCTATTTTAAAACAGCCTGAAGGGAAGGGACAACATAATTCCTTGCATGGGTAAGTGAAGGTGGTAGAGATTTTAATGGATCTTTCTAGTTATTTGGACTCTGACTTCAAATTCTAGATCTAATAAAGTAAAAGGGAGTCCTCTCTGCTATGCTGACAACATGAGAGCTAAATGTTTTGTTTTGTTTTTTCTCCAGAACAGTGTTTCTTAGGTTTTAATGAGCATGCAGATTACCGAGAATCTTTTTAAAATGCGGATTGTGATTAAGAGATCTGGGTGGAGTGGGGATCCAGCATTTCTACTGTTACCAGGAGATGCGTGGACCATACTTTGAACAGTGCTGTCCAGTAGAAATCTGCAGGGCATGTAGGTGATTTTAAATTTCTTAGTTGCCATCTTTATTTATTTTTTTATTAAATATTTTTTTTTTATTGATTTCAGAGAGGAAGGGAGACGGAGAGAGAGATAGAAACATCCATGATGAGAGAGAATCATGGTTCGGCCGCCTCCTGCATGCCCTCTATTGGGGATCGAGCTCACAACCTGGGTATGTGCCCTTGACCAGAATAGAACCCGGGAACCTTCCGTTTGCAGGCCGATGCTCTATCCACTGAGGCAATCCGGCTAAGGCTAGTTGCCACCTTTAGAGTGCAAAAAAAAAAAAAAAAAAAGGTAAAAAGAAATAGGAGAAATTAATTTTAAAAGTATTTTATTTAACACAACATATCCACAACATCATTATATCAACATGCAATCAGTATAAAAATCATGAAAAGATTTTAAATTATCTTGTACTGTTTCAAATGTGTATATATTTTACACTCACAGCACATCTCCTATTGGGTAAGCTGCATTTCAAGTGCTCAGTAGCTCTCTGTGGCCGGTGGCTCCTGGCTACCACATTGGATAGTGCAGCTCTAGATCTTCACATCTGGATCTCTCAGAGCCTGGAAATAACACAGAGTACTAATCTTTGTTGATGTCTACGTTGTGTGTGGTGCTGCTATCAGATGTGTCATATAAATGCTCTAAATGAATCATCTCATATGATCCTTACATCCCCATACCTTAAGCAGCGCTATTATCCTCATTACACACATGAAGAAAGCAAAGGTTTTGAGCTGGCAGTAACTGATCTAAAGTCACAGTGGCAGATCCAGGTTCTGATCTGGAGAGTGTGACTCTGGAGCGCATGTTCTTAGCTCCTGATCCAGGGCAGATCCCCCTGAGGAAAGCAAGTCCTCTGGGCACAGGAGCAGCAGGGCCTGGCCTTAGGGAGGAAAGGCAGACAGAATGATTCCCTGTGGCGGGGTGTGGCCTCTGAACTCTAAGGCCAAGCTTCAAAAAACTTTTATAGGGTGGATGTAGTTTACTTCTGGAATCCTTAAGCTTTGGGTACAGTTGATTAACTGCTATAGCTTAGTAACAGTAGCCTCCTATTGTCAGTGGCTATGGGAAATACGGTTTGTGGAGAAGCAAGGCGGATCTGCTTCATACACTTGCAGTGGCAGGCCCTGCATTGGAGGTCCTGGGTCAGCTAGACCATTGGTCCAGAGGATGATGGGACCTGCCTCAGGAGATAAATGAGCATTCTGGGAGAATCCTCAAACCCCATTCTCAGGGAACAGAGAATAACCAGATGGGGTGAAGGCTTGATGATTTTGTTACTATTCCAAAAGTCAGCAGCATAGTGGTGGGCCCTTCTCTTCCATCTCAACAGTGGTTGAGGCCTCCTTTATGGAAAGGGAATATATTCCAAAACCGCCAGTAGGTGCCTGAAACCACAGATAGTACAGAAGCATGTATATACATTTTTTTTTCTGATACTTACATACCTAAATAAAGTTTAATTTATAAATTAGTCACAACAAGAGATGAACAATAATAACTAATAATAATACAGAAAAATTATAAGATTGCAGCATAATAAAAGTTAAGTGAATGTGGTACTCTTTCTCTCAAAATATTTTCTTGTACTGTACTCACCCTCTGATGATGCCATGACATAATGCCCAAGTGATTAGATGAAGTGAGATGAATGATGTAGGCATCCTGACATTCAGTTAGACTACTATAAGGGTTACTGAACAAAAGCACTGTGATACCTTGACTGAGAAGGCTGCTGAGTGACTGAGGGGCTGGGAGCATATTCAGCACGGATGTATACAGCTGGACAAAGGGATGATTCAAGTCTGAGGCAGGATGGAGCAAGATGTCTGGAGATTTCGTCATGCTACTCTGAATGGCACATGATTTAAAACTTAGATATTGTTTATTTCTGATATTTTTTCATTTAATATCTCCTCATCTATTCTGGATCGTAATTTACCTGGAACAGGCAGCCAGTTTTATTTTTAAAAGGGACATGATCTCCAAATGTCACTTACTTAAGCCTTTTGATCCCCTTATCCTCCAGTTGTTTTGATACTAGTTGCCTTGGTCACTAGTTGCCCTGTAGACAGGGTTTTGCAAAATAATAGTAAAAATGAGCATTAGAAAGGAGGTGAATTACTGCATGGTGCCTAAGGGGGCAGGCTGGCCTATTCCCTGACAGCTGTGTGACCTAGACCAACTCTCATACCCTCTAGGAACCCCAGGTTCTTCTGCGCCTATACTAAGGCTAATAAGAGCACTGGCCTCACCAGGCTGTAGTAAGCATCATATAAAATAGTAAGCACTTAGAAAATATTCAGTAAATGTTACCTCTTAAACAATCACTGTCATTTTTACTCTTTTATCTTATTCTCCTATTTGCCTGAGATGAAAAGTCTTCCTGTCATTTCACTTAATTTGCTTACCATAAAATGTTTAAAGTGCCCCTTCCCCTGTGTGGTTGGTTCCCCTTAGCAGTTTTACAGGCCCAGTTTATTTCAAGCATTAGTTTCGGCAACATTATTCTAATGCCACCCTGAAGTCCCTGCTCTTGCAGTTTCCTTCTTTCTAAATGTGTGCAAGTCTAAAACATGTGCTCATTCAGAGATCCCTGTGCAGCCCCATAAGACCCCCCACCTCAGAACTTTATTCTATTGAATCTTCTTTGGGGTTCTTGCATTTTGTGAGTCATAATCCCTTTCAGGAGAACTTACACCTTAAAATGAATTCCTCCTTAAAGACTTAACCCATGGATTTTCTCTGACCTTTTTGGAGCTGGCATTTCTGAAGTCAGGGTGCATGGCTATATCAACCATGTGTGTCTTTCACAAACTCTAAAGGAACTTGACTGGATGTCTGGGATGATCAGAGCCGTCCATAGTGGTCCCCAGTCTTGACTCATCTCCAGCTTAGAACAAGACCCTGTCTCTGAATATAATCTGAAACAAGAGCTCCAATGAAACAACCATTTAACAAGAAATAGCTGTGTTCCTGGAAATTTAAGAAAGGAAAAAAATGAAGAGACAAATTCTATATCAAACTACTTAAGAACATTCCTCATTGGGCCATTAGACTCACTGTTCTTCCTCAATATCATCCTCTATATTCTTATTCTCTGCTGGCTTTTTCATTTCTGTTTCTTCTTTAAACACACACCTTTCTTCTTTTTAAAAACAAGAACAATTCAATTATTTTCATGTTAACTATATTACATTTAGAAATCAAAAGTGTGAGGGCTAGAAAATAGTGTCCTTATTACCACTAAATAGGGTTGTACGGGACAGAATCTCAGTTAATCCCATTCAATTGCTTTCTGCCAGTGCTCTCATGTCCAGGATACCAGAGATAACTTTTCATTTATCAGACTTTGTCCTGGTGTAGCAGCTCCTTTCCCAACTGCCTTTATAATTTCAACTAGGAACGCACTGTCAATAGACTTTTCCAGATGCTCTGCTTTTGGTTGAATGAGATATTCATGAAGTATTTGCACAGCTGAAATTCTCATTTTACCTTAACATACCTCTGTGATTTTTAATTGAGGTTTAATTTACATATAATGAAATGTTCCAATGATAAGTATATGTTTTGATCAAGGCAAAACCAGACCCAAGCTTTTCTATTACTCTAGAAAGTTCCCTGCGAGCCTTCCCAGTCAGTCCCATTCCACTTCCAACCCCAGGTCCCAGGAGAGGAACCATTCATCTGATTTCTGTAACCCTTGGTTAGATTGTACTGTTCTAAGATTTTATATAAATGGAATCAGATGCCATGTACTTTTTTGTGTTGTCTTTCACTGAGAATAACATTTTTGAACTGTATCCATATTATCTTTTATTGCAGAGTAATATTCCACTTTGTGGCTATAACAAATTTGTTTATCCATTCTCTTGTTGACTGATGTCAGGACTGTTCTTCACTACTCTTCATTTACCATGGTAAATCTTTACAAGGATTTTGTGAACAAATGCTTTCATTTCTCTTGGGTAAATATCTAGGGGGGGAATTCTGGGTAATCAGATGGGTCTGGTTTTATTTTTAAAAAAACAGACCTCCTTTTTTTTTCTTCAAATAATTAGTACCATTTTACATACCTGCTGGCTTTGTCTAACCATGAGATTCTGGTTGCTTTATCTCCTTACCAACCCTCTTTTTTTTTTTTAAGCTTTTTTACTTTTGACTGTTTTGCTGGGTGAATTGTGATATCTCATTGTATGTGTGTGTGTTTTTTAAAAAATATATATTTTTTAATGATTTTTTACAGAGAGGAAGGAAAAGGGATAGAGAGTTAGAAACATTGATGAGAGAGAAACATCAATCAGCTGCCTCCTGCACACGCCCCACTGGGGATGTGCCCACAACCAAGTACATGCCCTTGACTGGAATTGAACCTGGGACCATTGCATCCACAGGCTGACGCTCTATCCATGGAGCCAAACCAGTTAGGGCTCTCATTGTGGTTTTAATTTGCATTTCCCTGGTGTCTAATGATGTGGAATCTTTTTTCATTCGCTCATAGTATATCTTCTTTTATAAAGCTGGTATCTTTTGCCCATTGGGGAAGGTTGTGATATATTTTCAGTATAGAATAATAATGCCCATGTTCTCCAGCAGTTGAACTTGGCTTTTCTCTCCAAGGTTACTTCTCTTCCTCCATATTTTTTTGTGTGATCCCCTGAGCTACTTAACATGTATTTAGATTCATTGATTTCCAAGCAAATGACCATAGCTGTGACATTTAATGTAAAAATGCATGTGAATCTATATTTTGGAAGTTTTACAAATTTGAATTATTTTCTTACCTCCTTTTAATATCCAATTGAGGGTTACTTTTCTGGTTCTTATGTGCCATAATCTAGTTCTGGGGTAAAGAACGTATGGCCCATGTGCATATATGGCCCATAAAATCATTTACTCTGGTCCTGCCAAGGCATTGGAGGTGAGTTAATTAATTGTTTAACCAAATATAGCAGGCTAACTTTTAAGTTGATAATTTTGTATGGCCTTTGAATGATGTTATAAATATCCAAATTGCCCTTGGCAGAAGAAAGGTTCTCCATCCCTAGTTGAATGCCCTAGTCCAGAAAATCATGGTATTATTTACAATATCGTATTTAACTCCTTCTGTTATATCCCTAGATCATGCCATACAGAGGTAGCATTTTATTACTTAAGACTGTTCCCAAGTATTTACTCCTGTCTTAGATCTATTGATGTTGAACATAAATGTAGTATGATTATATAAGAGGATATCCTACTTTTAGAAAATATATATTGAAGTATTTTGGGTGATGATGAGCCATATAAAGGGCAATGATGAGCCATGATGTATGCAACTTACCTTTGCATGGTTCAGAGTAAAAAATGTGTGTGTGTGTGTGTGTGTGTGTGTGTGTGTGTACATATATTACACACCATACACATGCACCTATACACATACATGGGGAGAGGGTTGAGGGGATAGAGAGAATGAGTGCAAATGATACAGCTTGGATATATGGGTATGCTATACATTAATTTTACTTTTACAAACTTTTATAAATTTGAATTTATCTATACTAATAAAAGCCTAGGTTGTCCTCATGCCCTCACGCGATGTCGTCACCAGATGGCCACCACAAGATGGCCATGCACACAGTGGAGGCGGGGCCCGGCAGCTGCTCTGCACGGTGCGGCTCTGCGTGGCATGGAGAAGGCCGCCTCACGTGGAGGAGGCGGGTCCCAGCAAGGAGGCAAGTTGTGGCAGGGGAGGGCAGTTGTAGGCAATCAGGCTGGCAGGGGAGGGCAGTTGGGAGCGATCAGGCTGGCAGGGGAGTGGTTAGGGGGCAATTAGGCAGGCAGGAAGGCAGGCGGTTAGGAGCCAACAGTCCCAGATTGTGAGAGGGAGGTCTGAGGTGTCCCAGATTGGAGAGGATGCAGGCTGGGCTGTGGAACAACCCCCTTCCCCTCTCCCTGCCCCGTGCACAAATTTTGTGCACCAGGCCAATAGTTTTTAAATAAGAAGGTAAATTTTTTTAATAAATTAATTAAAGAAAGAAAAGAGATAATAATGAAATTGTAAATAAGACAGTGTATTGCTTTATATAGGGGCATCAGAAAAATCCTTTCTCAAGAGGTGATTTTTGAACAGAAACTTAAGGAAGAGAGTGTGACTGTAGCTCTCTGGAAATGGAGTGTTCCAAGCAGAAGAAAAAAGTGTGAAGGCCTAGGGAGCAGTGTGCTTGATGCAAAGAGATGCTCACATGGAGGATGCTGGGCAGGAGAGGCAGGAATAGCTGAGTCCCAGGGATAGCCTGGGCCAGGCTAGGTGAAGCAAAGGTGAGCTGGACAGTGCAAGCATTTGGGATTTAGTCCAGTGAGATGAGATGCCTGCTTTCTCTGAGCATTATCACAATCCAATGGGGAACCAAGGGCAGAGCAATGCAAGAGGTTAAGCTGGTGTCAGGCAATAAGGGATTGGGGTGTCTGTAGAGAATGTACAAGCTATAATAAGACCAGTCAGAAAAAAATACAGAGTGAATAGATTAGTGGTTGCCAGGTTAGTTAGTGATGCAAGGGGCAGGTGTAGTTATGAATGGATAGCATGAGAGAGCCTGTGTGGATGTAATGGTTCTGTATATTGATTGCAATTCTGGTCATGAAAATATGTGCAGGTGAAAAAATTCATTACACACACGCGCGCGCACACACACACACAGATAAATGAATGCATGTAAAGCTAATGAAATTTGAATAAGCTATGTAGATATTACCAATGTCCACTTCCTGGTTTTGAACTCTAGAATGCAAGAAGTTACTATGGAGGAAACTTGGTGAAAAGTATACAGAACTCTCACTTTTTTTTTTTTTTAATATTCTTGTGACTCTATCATCACTTCGGGAAAAAAAAGTGAAAAAAAAAGGTATCACCAGGAACCTCATTTCTTAGCACTATCAGTGATAAAATACTCCTTCCCTGGGGCAGGCTGCTCCCAATGCCCCACCTCAGGGCTCACCCTTACAGACTCAGACTTATGTGTCCTGCTGTTTATTATCACTCTTATCTGCTAAGTACTTGGGTAGTAGATACACTGAACTCAGGTTTTAATATGGATCAAGACATAGATAGTTTGTTTAAACTGTTACCCAAAGCTTCCTACATATAGTGGTTTTTACATATGATACTCCATACTTTAATAAATGATACACTGATAACATTTTTTAACTGAAGAAAGAAATGTTATAAAATATATTAGGTAACAATACAAAGTAAGCATAAATAATACTCAGAAATTAATGACAACAGTTAAAACTTTGTTAAATATTCTTATAAGTTCTTAATGTTTTTACTTGACATTCTTAAATTAATTAAGCAATAATCATATATAAATAATGTTTTTCTCTTCTCGTGTAAAATTTATAACTTTTATGTCTTTTTAAAATTCATTGCATTGGTTAGAAAATTTAGCACAATGAGAAGGTCATAACATGTTAGCTGGTACTCCTGCCTTATTTCTGACCTAAATATTTAAAAATGTTTATTTCTAAATGATTTGGTTGTTTGTTTCTTTATTTGTTTTTGACATTGAATGTCTGATTATTGTTAACTGTGGAAGTTATAGATAAATAGTACTTAGAAATTACATCATATTATAAAATATATCTCTATATATGTACTTATTGAGAAGAGTTATTGCATTTTCTCCCTCTCTTTATTCATACAGTAACTTATATTAGTAGATATCCCAATGTTGATCCATTTTTGCATTTTTAGAAAAAAATACCTTGCTCTTTTATGTTTTCAAATATTTTAATGTTTAATATGCTTGCTGGGTGAAATTTCCAGTACCATGGACATAGTAATAACAGGAATATTTTTGAATGATTGTCATTTGGAATTTTTGCACATTTATTTTATAATGCAATTTACTATAAATACAATTTAATTTTGTAAAAATTTTTTTTTATGTAGAATCACTCACCAAACCCTGATTTTCTTCTGGGGTTACTTATCTCATGTACAATTGGTACTAGACACATGGAAACCTAATTAATACTTGTCCTAATTAATAACGGTCCCTTATTTTTATGTGTGAATCTAATTCCTCTGATCAAATTATAGGGTTGCTGAAACATGGGATTATGTGAAGTCTTCTCTGGGACTTTGTAGCGGTGCCTAGAAAAGGGGCTGGAGTTAATGATCTGCTTTCCCTTGAGGAGGCAGTCAGTGCAGTGGGTCGGAAGGGAGATTTAGAGGTTCTATTATATGGCAATTGCAGCTCAGTTAGCTTGTCTTATTTGACAGTGATTTGTGTTAAGTGGGTACTTTCTGCTTCCAGAATATTTCCTTCTGTGAAGCACATATTCTTTCCCTTTAAAACTGCACTGCTTATTGCTAAGAGGTGAGCAAAGGTAAGTGGCCTAATGTGGACCCCGTCACATTACCTCTATTTAAATTTTTGGACTTTGGAATCATTAACAAAGACATTTAACATTCTGACCTTTAATGCATGCCTCTATTAACCTGGCTCTTAGTTCCACTAGCCATTTCTCATTCTGCGTCTCACTTATTTCTAATAAACTCTACTGGCTGATCTCAGACCCGAAGAATCTGTTACCAATTAGTTCTTCCATCTGCTGTTTTTATTGGTGTGGGATCATGTTTCTTTTCTTGATCAGACACCTGAATTTTTCTTTTTTTACTTTTAAAAATATGTATTTCATATTTTTTCTAAAGAAACATCTCTGGTGAAGTCCCTATTTTTTTCAAACTTTTCAATTATTAAACAGTCAACATCCTTTATGACTATACGGTACCTTCAACTTCAAGGAACACTTTTAAATGGGCCTGATTCTGTAGGTACTTCTCATTCTTTTAGATGGTACGTAAGTAGGGCTGTAGGCAGCATAAACTGCATAATTGTGTGAATTATACAAAGTCACCTGCTGGGAGGTGGGAATGTTAGAAAGAGATATCGTTTTGAGAATCAACTGGAAGATGGAGTTTGGCTAGAGGAAGCTACTGGAGGATGGAGTTTGGCTACAGGAAGCTACTGGAGGATGGAGTTTGGCTAGAGGAAGCTACTGGAGGATGGAGTTTGGCTACAGGAAGCTACTGGAGGATGGAGTTTGGCTAGCAGAACCTGACCAGATTTCAGCACTGCTTGCCCCCCACCCGCTAGCTTGGCAAGGTGACTTTTTTGCAGGCTCAACCTGTACAACCCTATGTAGAACCTATAGAACGCTCAAGTATTCATCAAATATTTGCTACCCAATTCCCTTTTCATTTAATATCTGGGTCAGAATTGAAACTCCTATAACCACATTAATTTATTTACATACTTATTAAAAATTTGCTGAATGCTGACTATCCACTGGTCAATATCAGAGGGACGGGAGTTACAGTGATGAGCAGGACAGATAGAGTGCCTGTTTCTGGGGAAGTTGTATAGTAGTGAGCATTTCACTCCATTTATGTTTTTATTTAAATATCTATACAGCTGTTCATCTTGGGCATAACGTTTCTTTCAAACTGGTTATTGGGAAAAAAAATCCTAATCTTTTTTCCTTGGCAATAAGCACTTTATTAGCTCAAACATTATTATATGGATTCTTAGGTAGAAGTATATGATGCTGTCCTAACAACAGGGTTTTTGCAGCCTAATTGAGGAGAAGAAATGTCTATTTCATGGAGAATATCGTCATCTGCAGAATAAAATACATCCTCAATGAATGAGAAGTGTAGATGTGTTTGGATATGATAGGATTAATCAAGCATATTTTTTTCTTTCCAACTAGAGTTGGCATAACTGAGTGAAGTCGGTGTGAGGTCAGGGAATTCCAGATGGATGTTTAAACTAACCATATGCTGATTTGGGGCAAGCCATATAACCACTTTAGGCCTTGATTTTCTCAGCTGTAGAAGCAGAATATTGTAGAAGAGACCACTGAGCCCTCTCCCATTCCAAGGCTCCACGAGGGAGCATATCTCTGATCTCTGAGGGAAAGGATATTCCACGTAGGCCCCACTTGCTTTGGGATCTGTCTGGTTCCCCTTGAGATAGAAAACCGCCTAAGAAACATGTCTTAACTCAGAATAGGATTGAGAAGTTTCTTTTTTTTAAAAAATGTAGCAATGCATACCTGTTTTGATCATTATAATAAGAAAATAATTACAAATATTGAATTAATTATTCATGTTAAGCAGAGAAGACAGACTGGTTATTACCTGGTGGACTGCAAGATATGGCCCTATCTCTGTTCTCAGAATAAGAAATCCGTCATTTCCTATACTGTGGTGATAGGGCTGGGTCCTGTTTGGATCCTGTTGGGCCAGATTGGGACAAGATGGTTCAGGAAAGGGAACACTGGTTCTCACATGAGGTGCTTCATCATGATCTGTAACCTGCACAGGGAGTCCGTGAAGGCTCCCTGACTTTTGTGCTGAGTTCTCTATTTTAAAGATCTTAAGCTGCCAGAGGTCTGAAAATTATCTAAACAAACATAACTACTTACTCATTCAGGCCCCCCCCCCCAAATAATTGTTATGATGAACATGCCCTATCTTTGAGTTTCATTGGGTTGAACATAACAATATTTGTTAAAGCACCTCAGCTAAAAAAGTATAAATGTTTTACAAAAATAACACAATTATTGAAACTGAATCTATTTATGGTTTACTACTCTAATTTTACTTTAGAAATTTGATTCATCTACCCTTTTGAAAATAGGTAATAACATTTTCAGAATTAGGGTTTATTTGCATTTAATAACCTATAAATACATCGTGTTGCTTTTAATAGAAAATCATATAAGTGCATTTTAAAATTAAATAATTGTTGTTATCCTATTATTTTTATGCCTTTTCTCTCAAATTATGACTTCCTAGGAAATAACTGCAATATTTTAAAATATTTGTCATTGTCCTCTTGGTATTATAACCTATTTTGCTCTGATGTATATAATTGTAAAATATTAGGTTATACAACTTCTCAAGATGGTTTTTTAATAACATGACTGCTACTTAAGCTAAAGACAAATTCATAAAATTTTTACAGCTTATCAGCTATTTAAAATAATTCACATTCCTTTTTAAATATGTTTTTATTGACTTTAGAGAGAGGAAGGGAATGGAAAAGAGAGAGAAACGTAGATGAGAAAGAAGCATAGATCTGCTGCCTTCTGCACGCCCCCTAGTGGGGAATGAGTCTGCAACTAAGGTATGTGCCTTGACCAGGAATCAAACCAGTGACTTCTTGGTGCATGGGTTAATGCTCAATCACTGAGTCACTCTGGCTGGGCAAATCATTTGCACTATTTACATGCATCAGAATTCTACCAGAAAATAGCATATCTTATTGGTTAATGCATTATCTCCTGCTTATTGTAATGAAAAAATTAGCAGATAGATTCCAGTTTCATGCAAACACAGATATTAAGAAACACAGTAGCGAAATTAAAAACATAGGTTTCAGCCTACAGCCATGGAAATGCACAGAGTCTAAGAATTTCAGAGCTCAAGCCTGGAAGTCTAACATGGTGATGAAGACAAACTCATGCTGGCTGAGTTCAGGTCTTGCCTCAGCCACTTATGCTATATAATAAAAGGGTAATATGCAAATTGACCCCAACAGCAGAACCACTGGTCACTATGACACACACTGACCACCAGGGGGAAGATGCTCAATGCAGGAGCTGCCCCCTGGTGGTCAGTGTGCTCCCACAGGGGGAGCTCTGCTCAGCCACAAGCCAGGCTGATGGCTGCCAGCACAGTGGTTGTGGCGGGAGCCTCTCCCACCTCCTCAGCAGCGCTAAAAATGTCTGACTGCAGCTTAGGCCTGCTCCCCGCTGGCAAGTGGGCATCCCCTGAGGGCTCCTGGGCTGCCAGAAGGATGTCTGACTGCCAGCTTAGGCCCGATCCCCTGGAAAGCGGGCCTAAGCCAGCAGGTGGACATCCCCCAAGGGTTCCCAGACTATGAGAGGGCACAGGCCAGGCTGAGGGACCTCCCACCCCCCGAATGCACAAATTTTTGTGCACCAGGCCTCTAGTTAATTATAGACGCTTGGATAGATTTTTAAAACTTTCCCTTATTGGATACTAGAGATATTAGCAGTACTTACCTCAGAGAGTTGTTTTGCTAATGAAATCAGGATATATTTGTAAATTGATTGAATGGAACACAATTTAAGCTCACCCTGTGTGCTATTCCTTGCATTCCCAGTGGGGGTGATACTGACCTCATGGCATCCACAGTTGGTTCTTCAGGTATGTGTGGTGTGAAAATGTCATAGGAAAGAGAGGGACAATTAGGGAAAAATGTTTGCAAAGGCTCCTTAGGGAGAAGATAATGTAACAAAAGTGAGAAACACTGGGTAGTTTATTTATTATACAGAAGCTCAATTGCTAAGAGATTTGTCCAATTCACATAGGTAGTGGGAGGCCCTCGGTTTGATGGTTTTTTAATGATAGTATTTTGCCAATTGGGATTTCAAAATCATACTCCATAAATTATTCATCGGATTTAGTCCCCAACCTGTTAATAAGAAAGATTTTTGAAGATATAAATCTATACTGTACTCTCTGCTACCTCTTTCCCAATTCTGACACAATGCTTGGGTATATGTGGGACCCCACTCTTGGATCCAGGTTGGAAGCTACTAATTTTTAATATTTGCCTTGACACAGTGAAGAGATATATAGTGTATGACTAATGTATCCAATTGGGCCTGGGGAAAAGGAGCTTTCATTCAGTTTTGCAATGCAGAAGTGTCAGTTTGTAATTTTCGTTTTATGTCTAAAAATTCATAATGTGGTCCCTTATATAATAGAAAGAACTATTCTGCATTTTAAAAAGTTACTATCATATTTCTTGTCCTTATCACTACTTAGGGGCCTGGTGAATCCCATGAGCCTTCCTTTGAAGCTGAATTTACTTGTTCAGTCTAAAACAAGTTGCAAATTTTAAGCAGCATAGGCTAACAATGATGTCCAGTACAGCGCGGCCTTCGTTTTTCTCTCCTATTAAAACAGAACGTGAATATTTATTTTAGGGGCAAATAGTTCCTTCTTGACCCTCTAAAATAAAATAAAAAATGTTTTAATTTATTATTCAGTTGCAGTTAAAATTTGATGCTGTATTTCTTTGGGGTGTAAAATATATTGATTAGACATTTATATGCCTTATGAAGTGATCATCCTAATAAATCTAGTGCCCATCTGACACCATATATAGTTATTACAGTATTGTAGTATTATTGACTACATTCCCTATACTGTACTTCACACCCCTGGGACTATTTTAACTTAGAGGGTATTATACTTTGTGGAATAAGTCAAAGACAAATATATGATTTCACTTAAATGTGGAATCTAAAAAAACAAAGTAAATGAACAGAGAAAACAGAAAAAAACTTAGGATACAGAGAACAAATTGGTGGTTGTCAGATGGGAAGTGCTTGGGGAGATGGTAGAAAGGTGAAAGGGACTAAGAAGTACACATTTTCCTACTTGGTTTTTGGTCCTTTAGAAAGAGCTCTAAGCTCCGGTTTTAGCAATGTTGTTCTTAGAGGACTGTCACCTTAGAGAATATGGATTTCCCATTCTTGTTACCATTCTTAAAACTTCTTGTTCAGTTATTCCCAGGTAGAGAGACCACCTTCTAAATCAGCACAGATGGAGGTCTGCCTTGCTTTGTTCAGATGGACTAATGGGGCATCTTGTGCCCAGTCCTGAAGTCTGAGAGTCCAGGCTCCGCTTTCTGTCACCTCCTTCTGACCTTTCTTACCAGGTCTTCCTGTTCCCTTTTCCTTCTCTGCAGCATGTTATTTGTTTTTTTGTTTGTTTTTGTGGTTTTCAAACATCTTTCTTCTTTCCAGTTCTTGTCCAGTGGATCTAGGAACCCTGTACTGTTAGACTGTCCTTTCTCAGTTGATGGATTGGAGAAGGTTGACAAGGAGACAGAATTGTGCTGGTGAGACTGTGTGTACCAGTGCAGGCTGAGCTTTTCACATACTTGCCGACCTTCCCCAGTTTCAAAGCTGCCAGAATGGTTTCTTTGGTCATCATTTACTGTAAGAAAATATTAAAAGGGGAGAGGGGTGCTTATTGGGAAATCATTGTAATACCTCAGGAGTGGCCCTAAAATAAACTTAAGATGAAAGTAGTCTAGAGGCCCAGTGCATGAAATTCGTGCATGGTTAGGGTCCTGAGGCCTGGCCAGTGATCATGGCCCATCAGATTCCCCACCTCCTTCTTCCCTTGCTGCCTAGGCACTGCTACCTCACAGCTCCCTCCCACCTCTCTGCCTCCTCCTTCCCTCACTCCCTCACACCCTGCCGCCGCCACTGATCACCCGCCATGTTCTGTGACACCCCCTGGTGGTCAGTGCACATCCTAGCGAGTGATCAAACTCCCAGTTTAACTCCCAAGGGGACACTTTGCATATTAGCCTTTTATATAGATAGATTTTATCTACTCCCTTACACTTTCAGTAATAATCATAAATACCTTTTGGAATCACATAAAAAATACCAACCCAGCTCCTCATTCTCCTTTAACAACACTCCCCGACCCCCCCCCCCCG
>NW_006286592.1:46965-51494 GCF_000327345.1 Myotis davidii
CGCCACCCCACTTTTTTTTTGGTATATTTGATCTCCTTTGAAGAAAATTTTGGAAGTGGACTCAATGTTCACTTATTTATTTTTCCAATAAATTATTACTCTTACAACAGATTTTTCTATCATAATTTATTACAAAGATAACATCATACTATAGTGTAGCATTAAAGGGTCTGGGCTTTTAAGGTTCCTAGTTCAGTGTTTATCACTTATTAACTTTGTTGTTTTAAGCAAATAATTTATTTTTACTTATTTCATCTATAAAATGGGAACAATAATTGTGCTTACCTTGGAGTGATTGTGATGAATAAATGAGAAATTGCATTTAAGTGCTTAGCATAGTGCCTAGAACCAAGGGGCTGCCAATAGGCATTCACCATCTTACCTAATAATAGACAAACATATAAATTGACCGTCCCTCTGCTACGCTCACTAGCCAATCAGGAAGTATGCAAATTAACCCAACAAAGATGGCGTTTAATTTGCATACATGGACCCCCAGCATCCTGGGCCCCGGGAACATTATCAGGCAGCCAGGTCACTCCAAGGGAGGCCACGTGTGGACCCTGAGCAGCCTAGGAAGGGCCTGAGCCAGGGGGCTCCTTGGCAAGGCCTGAGCCTGTGATCAGAGCCAAGGGGTCCCCTGCCCAGGCCTAAGGCCTTGGCCAGAGGTGTTAGGTCTAGGCAGGGGCAGAGCTGGTGATCGGAGGGAGCAGGGGCGGAGCCAGCGATCGGAGAGAGTTGGGGGTCCCCTGCCCAGGCCCTGAGGCTTTAGGCCTGAGCAGGGGCCGAGCCGGGGATCGGTGTGAACTACAAAGGAAACACCTTTTCTGACTGCTCATTGGCTAAGCTCCCTGTATGCCACTGGTAATATTCTTAGTAACTTGGGTAATAAGAATCCAAGAAGGTGATCTAGGGTTTTTTACCACACCCCTGGAGAAAAAAAAACTAAGGTCTGCTGCTGGAAGGATAAGAAATATCATATCCTGCCCTAGCTGGTTTGGCTCAGTGGATAGAGCCTCAGCCTGCTCACCGCAGGGTCCAGGTTTGATTCTGATCAAGGGCATGTAGCTAGGTTGCAGGCTCCTCCCTGGCCGGGGCCCAGGTCAGGGCTTATGCAGGAGGCAACCAATCGAAGTGTCCCTCTCATATTGATGTTTCTCTCTGTCTTTCCCTCTCTCTTCCAAGTTCTCTAAAAATCAATAGAAACATATCCTCAGGCGAGGATTAAAAAAAAAAAAAGAAATGTCATATCTTATGTGTCAGCTCAGTAACCTCCCACAAAGGGAGGCCAGACTGTGGCTTAGGCCCGCTCCCCAAAGGGAGCAGGAAGTGGGCCTAAACCGTCAGTAGGACATCCCCTGAGGGCTTCCAGTATGTGAAAGGGGGCAGTCTGGGCTGAGGGACCCCACCTCCCAGTGCACGAATTTCGTGCACCAGGCCCCTAGTTACATTAATAAGTGAAATAGTCTTTTGCAATCATTCTCTCAATTAGCTCTTGTCATTGTTTGCAGAGTGCTGAGTATGAAGAGGACTCTTGCACTAAAACCCTTTTAATGGGTGCACTTCTGGCATTGCATATCCTGTTGCTGACAACTCTGGAGATAACTCTTTCTCTCACTTGCCTCTCTGCCTTTTCACTTTTTCTCTTTGCCTGACCACTTCCTCATATTTCACTTATCTCCCTCCTTTCCATTCGCTCTCATCATTGATGGTATTTCTAACTCTATAAGCTGTAAAAGATGCCATTTAGGTCAGCTCTTGCTTTTCCCATCCTCTCTGGACCGCCATATCAGCTTTTAGCTAGAAGTCTGATGAACAATCAGAAAAACATTCTCAAAGTTGAAACAGAGAATATCTGATGATAAAATATATATATTTAGGAATGGATGCTACTTTGTTTCTCCCTGAATGATATAATTGTTGTATTTGTTTCTGATTACTTACTAAAATTGTATACATACTTCATTTATTTTGTCTTCATTTTTATTCTGAATATTGATTTTTATCTTTGTTTATAGTGTTGTTAATCTGTAGCATTGAGAAAATCACTTGTTGATAAACATTTAGCAAGTGGCTATGTGAAATGAATGAAATTTGGAAAGCTTTTTAACATGTGGCCAAATTTCACATAATCATTTCTAATTGCAGGAATTATTTTTAGATATTAAATTTGCTGTACATACACACCCATCCTCCTGCCAAATAGCATTGCATAGTACTTTGCCAAGAGAGTTACAATATGGCTAAAATTAAACTTTATTACATGTAATAGGATGAGCTGTGCTTTCATTCTTTAAGCTGACTATAAGTGCTAGAAGACAGATTTTGTTTTTATTCTATCCACTAAGCTGAAAGAATGATACATTATTTTGCAAATCCCAGTGGCAAAAGGCAGTTGAAATAACACATGAAGCTTCTTGAAGGAAAACAGCTTTCTGGTTAAAATTGTAATATTATTTATCTTCCCCTTCAACCGCTTGACTCCTTCAGTCTGCAGAAGAGGCCTATTTATTTTAGCAGCGAGGTGGATTGAATTTCTGCCAAGTCAGTATACTCACTAAATGAATATGTCAGAGGCAATATTGTTTCTCAAAAATCATTTAGAAAGCAGCATTTTTGCATAAGTGAGCTCTTTCATTAGTTTTGGATTAAATCTTAGCAATTGCTGTTTCTATTATGGTTAGTTCTCGGAGAGCCTGTGGAATGTGGGGGTCCTGACTTTTGATGGGGATTCCCTTTGGGGTGTACAGTGCCTGCATTTGGTTTGCGAAGTGGAAGAGAACTTCTTTGTCTAACGTATTTGTGCAGGTTGATGTCATTCTGGAAATCAAATCTGTTGTGTAAAAATCAACCAGAGATGGAATATGTTGTTTGTAGGAGTACTTTGTACCCCTCATAGAAAGCAGACAGATAACCCAGGTTTAAGAGTTCTCAGGAAGTAGCATGACCTTTATTTTCTTTTCATCTCCCTGAAAATACTAGGACAAAAGCACTGTTTTGTGACTAATTCCTTTACTATCTTCAAAATACTTTTTTCTGTCCAGAGGAAAAGGTGAACTCATATATGCTATGATGAAATGACCTCAAATACTTTCTGAATTTTGAAAGACTGAAACATTTTTATTCAATAACAGATATATTTAAAAAAATGAGAAAGTCCCATCAACTTCTATAACTCTTTTTAATTTAGCAAATATAACTAATTTTAAAATAAGCTAGAGAGAGATGCTAGGTTATTAATATCATTAAGTATTATTATGCAATTTCATTTCAATTTATTTTTGAGGAGTTAAAAGACATTGAAGTTTGGATCTTACAAAATGGCCATCAGCAGGGGTGTGGAGGTAATATATTCTTACTGAATCCTTGCCAACTTATTTCTCTATTAATTCACATAAGTTTGAATTAGACCTTGATAGAGTTTCAAAGAACAAAATGTGAAGGAACTAATTTTTCTTTACAATGGCAGTCACATGCTAATGATCACAACAGGCATTTTTCTTCTTAATTACAATTCATTTTTGATTGAATTAGTATGCTCATCTGAAATTACCTTGTGATTAAGGAAAATCATGAACTTTGTACATTTCTAGAATTTAAAATAATTTTTTAAACATTCAGCATATCATCTACCAGAATATTTCCCCCTTATTAATTGCTATGAACACGCTGTTCATGGAGTAATTCATTATTTAAGGAAACTTTGCAATCATTAGTAGCAGACGTTCACATTTCTTGTAAGGCAGGTCAATGTAATAATTGCAAATAAAAAATTCCAGGTTAGGTACTAAAATATTAATGAATATTGCATATGTACAATTGCTTATAATACTGTGCCATATTCCCTAGCATTTAGAAAGCTGCCACTATGTCGTGATGCCAATATATCCTAGTTACATGTTATTTGGGCTCTTTAACACTTTGTGGCAACCAGAGGGCTCTGTGTGAGCTAACATTGCTGCCTACAAAGGCTAAGTGGCCTATAAGACCTTGAGTAACTGCTTATCTAATCAGGCAGTTGGTTAACACCGGAATGACAGAAGGCCTCAAGGTGACATGGTCTAAAAGACAGCTGAGAAAGTGGGACAAGGGACAAGCACAGCCATGTACTGAATGGACACACTGGGGAAAAAGAGTTAGTAAGTAGAATAAAGTCATTTCAGTCCACAGCTCCAGAGCAAGGAGTGCAGGTAAGAAGAAAGCAGCAGTTTTTCCTGCAGACATCATGGCTGGAGTTTGGCCAAGAAGAAATGAGGCCCCATCAAATGTAAAATGCTTCTACCACCCAATTCCAGGTGCTCCAGGTCATGGCCCCCACTCAGCCACTCCCAGAATAATTTTGTTACAACATGAATAGCTGTCAATGAAACAGGTAAATGGTCATTTGAAGTGGAGCAAGTGTTGGTCTTCCTAGCCACTACCTCCTACTTAGTGAGGGACGTCTGGGAGGAGGTATGGAGAAGTACCAGTGAAGGAGGCGAAGGGTTTGGATTTTGCTTAAAGGGTTAAGTGGAGGCTGTGGCATTCCT
>NW_006286592.1:51704-64396 GCF_000327345.1 Myotis davidii
GGCTGCTCCAGTCATGGTCACTGTGACTCCTAAGCAAATGTTCTTGGTATAAATGACCTCATATGTGCTGCCTGATGCCATCATTCCAGGAAAGGAGAATCAACCACCTGGGATAAGATTTAGGCTTCCTCTGCTCTCAGTTTGCTTTGGAAGCATTTGATGTCTTTGGAGCTCATTTTTCAGTAAAATTGGTGAATTAAACTAAATTAGCTCAAAAACTCCCTTCTAGCGCTAACAGTCAATAGGTGTAGACATATCCTGTGTTCACTTTTCTTGGGGAGATGACTACCTAAGTGGTCTGAAGCTGGTAAGTGCTTTGTGACTTCCTCTTGATTTATTTGTAGAACAAATGTAGCCCAGGGGTTTTGAGAGAGAGATAGGTTGACCCAAGCACATTGATTCAGTGTTTAAATGAAGCGTCTGAGACATGTCGCCTGAGACTGGAAGAATTTATTGATATGGATAAAGATCCCCTGTCTGTCAGAGCTGCGGGTGCTGCAGAGGCAGAAGTGCTCTGACAAATGGCCTCAATCCCACCCCTGTGCCTACCATTATTCCACTTAATAGTCCCCGGGGAAGGCCCGCCTTGTTCTTCTCCAGAGCACCATGCCCCTCTCTCCTACTTTCAAATCTTAGCAGTACCATTAGCCCCACGTATTTATCAAAGGGGACCTCAGGGAACTTAACCCCACACCTCCCAATAATCCTCAACAGTCCCCAAAAAATAAGCCACAGAAGCTTAATATCTGTAAAAACAAACACAGTTTAAAAACGAGTTCCCCAGTCTCTTTCCAATTGCACTGCCAACCTGGAGCCTTGCTGACACAGACAATATAGAGCTGTTTCACTAACTATTCTGGTTTGAGCACCTGACACCATGTTAACACATGGAGGCACTGAACAATGTAGGCTGAATAATCAATGAAGAGGCTACTTGGTGCCGTGGTTAAGAGACAGACCCCTGGGTCCAAATCCCAGCTCTTCTGCTCACCAACTGGAAATGTGGGAAAGAGAGTAAATATTTCTGTCGTAATTTCCTCATTTTTAAACTAGGACTAATAATAATATATATCAAAGCAGTTATGCAGCTTAACGTGATTGATACATTTATAACTGGTGCCTGCCGTGCACTAGAAATGTCTTTTTAACTAAGATTAATTTAATCAGTTTGCACGCCCTGATTCCTTGTCCTTCATTATCAAATTTTTGTTTTTAGAACTAAAATTGAGTTTGTGAGAACACATTGTAATAAGCCTGGGCCCGGACACAAGCCTTCTTCGCCTTAGGACCTCTGGATACGGGCTTTCTGCTTACCTGATGCTCTGAAGCACCTCTTTCCATCAAGTTTGCTAATACGCTACTTGCCTTAGGCATCTTGACTTAGAGCTCTTTGAAAGCAGACACCATTCAACAGCACCTGATTGAGCGTGGGTGCTCAGTGAATGGCTGTCCTGTGTGTCAGCCATTGCTCCTCCTAGGAAAGAAACCACCCCCCCACCCCCGCTTCCCCACCCCGCATCTTGCTGGTTCTTTATTACCCACAATCCATCAGTGTCAGATGTTCATCTTCAATCCTGGTAACACCAACCTCCCTTCCCACTGTTATCATCACCAGCACTGTCTCTGTTTGATCATCAACTCTTGTCACCTTCCCTTTTGCTTTCCACCCACACCTGTTCTCTCTTCTTTTTTAAAAATATATTTTTATTGATTTCAGAGAGGAAAGGAGAAGAGAGAGAGAGAGAGAGAGAGAGAGAGAGAGAGAGAGAGAGAGATGATGAGAATGAATCATTGATCGGCTGCCTCTACTGGGGATAGTGCCTGCAACCTGGGCATGTGCCCCTGATCAGAATCGAATCTGGGACCCCTCAGTCCACAGGCCAACACTCTATCCACTGAGCCAAACTGGCTAGGGCTGTTCTCTCTTCTTTTACCTGTCTCCTCCACTGGCTTGTGCCCTTGACATTTATATTTCTAATCTTGCTTTGCCCTGCCATTTATTTAAGTCAGGTCAAATCCTTTTGGTAAACTGTAAAAGAATTAATTTCAAACAAAATGTTATTATTTTTCTTTGCAACCTTTTACTTTTCTCATTCACCCTCATAATCACCTCAGGCTGTCCCATTGTTCATTAGAAACCCCTTTTTCCCTCATGGGTTACAACTTCTTTATGACAGTATTTTTAAAAATTTTATTTTGTTATTGTTTTGGATTATGCTCAAAGTTCTGCTGGTCAGAGCAGTGATTTAGTGCCACCTTTATCCAATTCAATTCACATCGCACATAGTGTGAGGAGACAAAGTAGATGGCTTGAGTCACCACCCTCATGCCAGTCTCTGTCTTTGAAGTGATTCTAATCTGCTTAGCTGGATGGAAACAACAAAGGAAATATTTAGACAATAGTGTAAGCCCATCCATAAGATAAAACCTTCCGAACTTAAGTCATTTGCTCACAAACTCTGAAATGCTTCCAAACCACCTTAGCCTGGGGCCCTTCTGTGAAGTGTGGTTATGCATCGGTGTTCTTTTTCATGCATTTTAAGGTATTGCTGTACTAGTTACTTTTATGTTTCAATCTCCACAAGGATCAATATCTCACCTTCTCTTTCCTCTGTGTGTTTTCATGGTGCCAGGATGGGGACCCATTCTGGGCGTTTTCTGGGTGCAAGGCCACACAGGAAGAGCTCACAGGCTCCTAGTTTTCAGTCCCTGTCGCTCCTTAGACATCCTGTGCCTCTGGGTAGCCTCACTAATGAAACTGACTTTCAGGGCTAATTCTGCAATCACAGATCCTGATTATTCTTCTTACTTTAAGAATCATTTTTCTACTGTCTTGGAGAGCTCCACCGCAGGGGAGTAACAGCAGTAGATTGGTTATGCTAAACACCCCACCTCAGGAGTTCAATTTTGATTTTTTTTTCACAGCAACCCAGTCATTTATATCTTTGAGATGGACTCATCTTGAAACTTCACAAAGCCATTTAATTTTTAAAATCATAATTCTAGGTATTGTATCTATAGTCTTGGTCCTCTCTTGACTCCCAGGCAATACTCTGTGAGGCAGGAAACTCAAGTGCATGCCCTTGTTGAATACCCTTTTTTGTTGTTTTTGTTTTTTTTTCTTACTGCAAATGCTAATACTGTGCAGCTGAGCTGTACATATTAGAGAGTGTTTTATATTTTCTTTGCATTTACCCGTCTAACCATGAAGCTGATATGGGGCAAGGAAGCACACAAAGACGGGAGCGATTCTAGGGATATCCAGAGAATGTGACGTGGTGCATTATTTTTTCTTTTTCTGTCCTTTAGTCTTTAGACCTGTGGACAAAACACTATGCTTGGGGCCTGCCCCTGCAGCCTCTCAGCTCTGCAGCGTTCCTTGCTCTACAGACTGTGTGGTGTCCTCCTGGTCAGCCTGGGGTCTGTGCATCCATGAAAACTGCTATGATCTCCAGGGGAGAAAAGGTGAGTGGCTGTCTGTGTGTGTGTTTCAGTGACTTCCGGTGCACACACATTTTCTCTGAAGCTCAGTGGCCAATTAAGCCTGCATAAGACAATGTTTGTTTGTAAAATTTAGATAACCAGTTCAGCTCTGACAGCATTCAGGATATGTCTATGGAACAGAAACTCTGACCTTGATTGATCTTCAGATTAGGCTCATAGCTAGTGAAGGGCTATTACTCAAAAAATCATATAACTTGATGTTTTATATGTGTAACGGGATACTGAGGAAATTAGACATGATTTCTGTAGACACATCAGGGAAAATTGTTTTTACATATCTGTTTTCAGATTTCCACATGCTGAATTTGATGTTATTTTTCATATTTTCATGAAGGGCATTTATGCACGTTGATACTTTCAGTTGTGCTCAGCCTTAAAGTGAAATCTTAAAACTTTATGTACTTGTTTAATTTGGTAGTCCTTGGCAGTCTTGCTCTCTTTCATTTGCTGTGAACATCTTAACTTCTCTTTCACTGGCTCTTCCAATTGCATTGATATTATGTCCCATTACATGACAGGGCTAAAAGGAAATATTCCCTTTATTAAGACGAATGATATCAAAGGACAGCCCAGAAGTGAGGTCACATTTCCTAAGCACTAATTCCAGTGTCCACATGCAAAGAAAGAATATGAGGGCAAGTGTTTGATGTTTTCAAGCCGGTGCTCTCAGCCGAAACTCAGGTCTGTTTGAAGACCCACATTTCAACAGACCCACAGATGCACATTATGTGCCCAGCCAGGCTCACTCACCATGTCCCCTGGCTTTCCTTTATTCTGACTCTTGTTCTAAGGCAAAAGAGGCGGGTGTATATTGAGTGTAAGTCAAGGAGAAGAATCTAACTTTAATTTTGTTATCAAACAATAGAAATCTGGATTTCAATGGAACCTGGAGTGGTGGGGGCTGGTGCTACTTCCTCATTCTATATGTAACCAGAGTATCCCCAAACCTTGCCAGCTGATGGAGACAAATAATTTCTCATGAATACTAAGACCCACAATCCGTGGTCTGAGGTCCACATATGCATAATTGGACCACGTAAGTCTCTTGGAATTGCATATGAGCTTTCCCAGGGTGACTTGTGTGTTATTAGAACCAGCCCTCTCATGTCCCACCTGTGCCACTCAGTTTGAAGGTCAGTATTTAGAAAATGACATAATTGGACTTAGGCTCCCCTGGCCTCTGTGGCAGTGGCTGTCCATGCTGGTGGGACTTTGATGTATTGAGTCTTGCCTTCCTTTGTTTTTCAAGTTGTAGAACCTACACCAGTCCACGTGGGGCTTACTTTATTTGGGACACTTTTCTGCGGGGGAGGTGGGCTCAATCAGAAGGACTTGGGACATTTTTGCTTATAGGTGTCAGAAACACAATTTAAAATGACTTAAGCCAAAGGGAGGCATTTATTAGCATATATAATAAAAAATAAAAGGGAATATAGGGCTGTGTCCAAAAGTGTCCATAAGGTTTTATGTCTCAGTCTTCCTCATTCTTCTCTTTATCTTTATGAACTTCTGTTTCTATACTCTTCTATTCTTTTCTCTTTGCCCTTAAAATCTTCTCTCTCTCCGTATTTTGGTTCTATCTTTGTCTGTATTAGGTTCAGTTTAAGGCAGGCCCTCTCCATGGGATAAAGAAAAGTCTTATTTTTTTTAAACTGCTAAGCTTTTGTTGTGTGTCATTGGTATCAGCAGATTTACTGTTACCATACACATTTTAGTGATTATTCATCTTAAGAATAACGGACATCAACCAATTGTCATAACTATTTAAAGCATTCTGATTTGAAACATCTATTTCTTATAATTCATTAAAAAATTCTAGTTTTGGTGTTGTTCTAAATCATGTCAGTGATAAATTACTTATTTTCTGTTTATGTGAAGGCAACATAACCTTCCATCATTAGTTTCTTCATTTGACATTTGATTTAAAACTAGGCAACACTATCTTATCCTAATAATCTATGTTCAAGTAACATAAAACTCTACTTATGATTTCAGTAGGGCAGACTGTGAAAGTCTCTCAATTCCATTTAAACTTTCAGATATAAGATGGCATCAACATGGTCTACAAATTGCAAATTGGAGAGTGAGGCTAAATTTTTTTGTTTTCTTGATTCTTAAATATTTTTAAAAAAATATTTTTAGTCCTAGCTGGTTTGGCTCAGTGGATAGAGAGTCAGCTTGTGGACTGAAGGATCCTGGGTTTCATTCTGGTCAAGGGCACATGCCTGGGTTGCGGGCTTGATCCCAGTGTGGGGATGCAGGAGAAAATATATTAATATATATAATACATATATATTTTAAGTTTCTAGATCTAATTGTATCATAAAATCTATAACAACATTTTGTGTGGAAGTACAAATGTATAAGTACATTTTCCAAAGCCTTGTAATAAAACCAACATAGTGTCTTAAAAAGGATGGTATCTTAATATATTTTTAATGGTCAATTTTTTCAGTGTTATTGAGATTTAATTGACATATAACATTGTGTAATTTTAAGGTATACAACATAATGATTTAATGTGCATATATATTGACAAATGATTACCACAATAAGGTTGGTTAACACATCCATCATTTCACATCATTGCCTTTTGTGTGTATGTGTGTGTGTGTATGTATGTGTGTGTGTGTAAGTGTGTGTCTGTGGTAAGAACTTTTAAGATCTGCTCTCTCACTGTACTTCCCCATATTCATTGCAGCATTATTCATAATAGTCAAGACATAGAAACAACATTTGTTGACAGAAGAATGATTAAATAAAATATAATGTAAATCTATATACACACATATAAATACATACATACACATTCACCCACAAAGGGATCTTATTTAGAAATAAAAAGAAGGTAATCCTGCCATTTGTGATAACATGGATGAATGTTGAGAGCATTGTGCACAGTAAAATGTTAGATAGACAAAGACAAATACTGTTTGATCACACTCATATATGAAGTCTTTTACAAAACACACCTGAATTCATAGAAACTGAGAGTAGAATAACAGCTGGGAGTGGGGAAAGAGGAGATGATGGTCAAAGGACACAAACTTTCAATTATAAAATGACTGCATTCTGAGGATCTCATGCTTAGCATTGTGACTACAGGAAACAATAAATACTATATTGTGTATTTAAAAGTCGCTGAGAGTAGATCTTAATATTCTCAACATCAAAAAAAATCGAAGATAATTTCCTTTTTATAGTAAGTAAAACATAAATGTCTTTTCTAATAATTCCAGGCAGAGTCCTGGAGCTGACTCCCATTAGCTACTCTGTGTCAGGTGCTCTTCCCTGACCCTGTCACTCTGATTAGAAGCCAGGTCCACCAAAGGGCCAGCTCCATCCAAGCCTCACAGACAAAGTGGGAGGAAGCAACCCCCTCCAGGGAACATGAGGTGCTGATGTCACAGCAAGAAGGTAGAAGCAATGCTATGCTCAGATGTAATAGATGTTTTTATGCCCTTTGTTTTGGGCCATAGAGTCTCTACAGAAATTCAGACAGTGTGTGAGTGTGTGTGTGTGTGTGTGTGTGTGTGTGTGTGTTTTCTCCTAATAATTCTATGCTGTAATTTTTGTCACTTGAGTCCAAATTTTCACAAAAAACTTCGTGAAAAACTATTCTTTTAATGTTTATTTCAGCCTTCGCTTTCTACATAACTCAGAACTGGTTCATGGAGCTCAGTCGGGACACTCACAACATTCTGACCCCTCCTCCATCTGTCAAACTTTTTCCTCGTTGGCCCCTATACCCTTATTGTAGAAGTCAACTCCTGACAATCTATGCTGGTCCATTATTCATTAGACATCACCCACTGTGGGCTGACTTTTGTCATTCAAAGTGCTATGTCCAGTGCGAACCCCTGGTACTTGTGAATGTGACCATATCTGGAAATAGGGTTTTGCAGATGCAGTCAAGTTAAAATGAGGTCATATGTGATTAGGGTAGTTTCTAATCCAAGGACAGATGTCCTTACACAAAGAGGGAAGTTTGGACAGACAGACACGCACAGAGGAGGCCATGTGTAGACAGAGACAGACATTGCAGTGATACCTCCACAAGCCAAGGGATGCAGTGAGTGCTGAAATCTGCTATAGGCTAGGAGAGGGATGGCAACCGTCCTTCCCTGGGGCATTCAGAGGGAGCGGGGCTCTCCTGACAGCTTGGTTTTGGATTTCTAGCTGCCAGAACTATGAGAGAGTAAGTTTCTATTGCTTTACATCACCCAGTTTGTGGTAATTTGTTTTGGAAACCCTAGGAAAAGAATTAACTGCCCACATTTGCATCAACATTTAGGCTCAGGAAGAACACAACACTTCATAAAATGCCAAACGAAAGTGTAGAAAAGTAAAGCCATTTCACTGAAACCCCAGAGTGATTTCATGATGGCCATGCCAGCAGTAAGGACCTGGATTTCTGACTCCTCAGTTGAGAGTTCCTCAAACACTAGGCTTCCTTCAGGATGTCCTCCACGAGCCTAAGTAAGTTTGAATCAAGCGAAGGCTTATGCCTAGGTCAGCAGAGAAGTCCTTTGCTTGTGTGCACCACGTTGGCCAGTGGGAACAATTAGCCTTGAGAGCTGATCATTGAGCTGAGGTGGGGGATGAGGGTGGGGTCTGGGATGCCTCTTTGCACTAGTGCATTCCCTCTGGAGAGAGTGGGAAAATAGGCTGCAGTGTGTGAGAAAAGGAGGGTGTGCTAAGGGCAGTTTTAGAGCACCAAAAACAGGCATGTGTGTTTTGTGCCCTAAATAACACATTTTTCAAAGAGAGCGTAGGGAGAGCAGAACTTCTCACCTGAGTGTCACCACAGCCTCCTGCGGAGTTTAGGGAGTTTAGCGGCAGGCTGGGATGGATAAGCATTAGACTGTTTTATAGGGCCCATACTGAGGCCAAATGACTCACTTTAAGCACTACGTAATTGCAGACAGGAGAGAGTGTAAGTACCATGATTATCATTCAGGTCTGGGAGTTTGTTATTTTATAAATGCTTCCCCAGAGCAGAGAGATTTTTGATTTTTAAGGTCGTGCTAAAACCTGCCAGGGCCACCTGCCTGTAATCCCTCTTGGGACAAATAGAGAATGGAGTTTGTCCTCTAGGGAAGTGATTCTGTGCCTTCCAGGAGTCCAAGCATGTTATGATAGCAGGAAGCAATCTTGTCATTCCTACTGACTGTGAGCATGAGGTCTGAGATGTGCTCAATCTTGGACTGTCTCGTGGTGGTGCCGTGGGCTCTGCCAGCCACTGACTGGCACAAACTGGATGTGGTTTAACATTCCATGGAGGCTGGAGGGCACAGGCTAATGCATTAAGCATTGCTGACCTTTGCATGTGATCTGGATTGTTCTCATTTGAATTCTCTACCCTAAAGAAATGCACTAGCAGAAATCTCAATTGTGCATACTTTCCTAGGTTCTATATCTGTATGTATATTCATATCCATATCCATATCTTTATCTATATCTATCTGTGTCTATGTCTATTTCTATATCTAATCTATATCTTTATCTGTTGGAGGATTTGAGGGGAAAACAAGAAACCAGGAAAATGAATGTGGAAAGCTAGAGATAATGACTCTTTTCTCCTCACTGATCTTTTCCTCAGCCACTGTATTATAACTTTAGTATGTTCCTTTTGTTCACGTTTTTGTTTAATAGCAGCAGAAGATAAGAAAGCATGACATTTTTTATTATCTAATAGTGACTATAGAAATGATCTTCATATGGCTGTCATTCTCAGGCAGACATCATTCAGTCAGGATAAGGTTTGTGCCCATCAGCCATTCCGAGTACATCAGAAGGCAGCTGTTGTACATGGCCTACGCACCTCCCGTCTGGTCTGTGACAGGCGGACAAGGACAACAGTGCTCGGCAGGCTGGTACTTGTCAAGTGAAGCCAGAACACCTTCCAGAGGGATTTGAATCGGGTCAGGTTTTATCATTCGTGGCTTTATTTTTGAGGCATTCCCAGAGTTATAATTAGAGATACGAGAAAGAGAAATAGCCTGAAACATTGCTGATGGATGAACTCTACATGTGCAGCACATTTTTAAAATTATTTTGATACATAGATATATATTTTTGTTCCTTTTAGACATATTTTGGAAAGGCTACCTTGCTCATAGGAGTTGTTGTGAAGAGGAAATGATGGGGTCCCTGGATATGGTGTCACAGTGGATAATTGCTTATGTAGTAGAACATCAGGAATTCCATCCTTACCCCTATCTCACTGCCCCCCAAGCACAGCATATAAAATCCTAAAAGTCTCCATAGGAAATGGCATTTTGAAACTGAGAGGCCATGACTATCTTTGAAAAGACATTCTTCTATATTCTGAAACAGATGAATTTAGATAACACATTAAAGTAGGGAAATACATGGTTTATATCTTACATAACAATAATGGGGATCCTTTCCATTTTATATTATTGTCTGCTAGATAAATCCACCTTTAATGGGAAGCACCTGAGATCATTTTGCTTTGTCACAGGTACTATGCAGAGTAAGAGACAGTTTTCTCTTCTCTGTGTCTGGTGTGTGGGAACTGATGGAAGGCCTTGCCTGCTTTCATTCTAAGAATTGGGTTCTCATGCTCACAACCACCTATCAATGCCTCCTCTTCTTGTCTGTATTCACAACAGGGTGTAAATTATAATGATGCTATAAACTGCTCCCCCTGCAGAGATGGTGGTTTGATTACTAGAATTGAATTGAAAGATTTAATCTGCTCACCTTCTTTCACTCAGAATTGTCAACATATGCAAGACTGACAGGGATAAGGACAGGTGGGGAGTTTAAGGTGGAAAAAACACTATCTTCTTTGCTCGTCCTGTTGGACCTTGCTCCCAGCTTGTCGCCATGGAGTTAGTGTGGAGTCACAGCTTCAGCCATGGGTAGCTTCGTTGAAGCTTACGTGCACACCTTTGGGTCACTAGCACATGAAGAAATACAGTCCTCAAATCTGGAAAAGCCCACCTAAGCCTCCTTTCACTTGTTCATGGCTTCAGTTAAAAAATATTGACCCTTCTGCTATTTGCTGTTCTTCTCTTTTCTCTCCCCAATCCACATTCACTTTTTCTAATGATCTCTAGTAGAATATACACTAAACTAGTGGGCTAGACACTATATCCTTAGGTTGATAGAAAAATTAAAACCCTCCAAGTATTAGCCTCACTAAAGATGCACTGAATCTGTGGTCAGGAAGTGATTATTGTAACTCCTTCTTGCTATCCAGTGGCTAAAATTCCACTTTCTAAACTGTATACCTTTAGTTTGAGGAGATGATCCATGTACCTGTCAGATCCACCGGATGAAGTGGGGCTGGGGAGCCTCTTATACAGAGCTGACTTGCATCCTTTCTTGTGAGGAGGTAACGACTCAGAAAGACCTCCGCTGAATTTCACACGTATCCATTTCAGGAGTAATGAGCCTTTGGAGAAGCAATAAAGCATCTTCCAGCCTTAGTTTTTAAATATGTAAAATGAGCATAGTAAGTGATGAAATAGTTTTGATGATTTATTAATTCGGGGTAATATAAGTAAAGTGGCTGTCACAGTCTTGGTGTAGGGTAGATCTTAATTAATGCCTGCGCCTTCCTCCTGTTGGACTGCATTCGCTGTGAAGATCAGATTTATGTTTTCTGTTCCTCCTGTGGCTTCCCACAGTCCATTAGGGTGATCTACATACAGCAGTTAATGTTTACGGGATGATGCTACCTGATGAATATGGAATTTAGTAAATGAAGGTAAGCGGTTGGCTGGCCCCAGCCACCATGGACTTGGCAGTTGTGTGTCTTTCAGAGCAGAAGCACCCGGGGGAAGCCTGATGTCTATCGCAGGCATGAACACTGATGTGTGATTAAAGTTAAGTGCTAACCAGAGAATCTAAGGTTTTTGTTTTATGCTGAGCTTGTGCTATGATCTGATCCTAGTTAGAGTCAGGACAAGGGCAGCACAAATGAGCGACTGAAAGAATTTATTGACTGAGGAGCTGTAAACTACAGATTTATGGTGGGAAGGGTGCACCTTGACTGATAGAGGAAAGTGCACATGCCCCTCCACGGCAGTGAGGTGTAGGAATAGGACACCCAGAGGCCCTCTGAAAAGGCTGCTCAGTTTCTGAGCTGGTTGTCAAACGATGTAAATCATGGAGACCCATGCTGTGTGCTACTCAAAGACGTAAATTAACAAACATAGGTGTCAATAAGTGGAATATAGGCATCACCTGTAGGAACAGAGGTCATCCAAAGTGTGTGGCAGTGAGAGCTCAGAGGTCAGCGTAGTTTGCTGCTTACGTGTAGTTTAGAGCCCTGTATGTTTCCGGCATCTCTACTCGAGGTGGCCCAGGGAGGGAGCTGAGCCCTTCCTTGGGTTTTATTTTGACTGATTAATAACATAGACTGGGACGTATGATCTGTAGAGTCTAAAAGTCCCTTTTAAAGGGAGGTCATGGGTTAACCCTAGACCAAGAAAACCCAAATCCAGCAGTTAGGACTCTTAATACTTGCCCAGCCCTGCAATATTCTAAGGAAGCTTGGCTCCCTCTTGTGGCCTAAAGCCATGAGTCGGTTTGTTCTAGCCTCCTGGCTGTGCTAAGAGCAGCCAGTCTTTTGCCACCTGCACCTTGAGCTTTGTGACCTTTTTGTCTGCTTACTGTTGGCGGAATGAGAGGCATGGCCCTGGAAAAACGATGGGAAAGACATACCTGGCTTTGTTACCCCTCGTGCTTCCTAATGTGTCCTCTTGTTGAAAGGGAGATGTGGCATCAAACTCACTTTCTGGAAACTCAATGTTTTCATGCTATATTTCTATCAAAGACTCATTTTTTTTTTTTTACTTACCCCAAGGCATAAATGAATACTAATTTTTAGATTTCACCATGCAACAAGATTGGTTTAATTTAAAAACTAGAGGCCTGATGCACGAAATTTGTGCAATGGGCTTGGCCCTTGCAGCCCCTGCTTCTTTGGGAAGGTTGTTTGGCTGTCTGGTATAATTAGCATATTATGCTTTTATTATTATAGATGAATTAAAATAATTGAAGCAGTTGATTTAATTTGGTTTTTAGAGGATGGAACATAAAATAGGAGATCCTTGGAAGGTGGGTGCAGCCCTCAGAAGTGAGGCATCAGGAGGACGACAGATATGAAATGCTGAGTAAAGGGATTTACTAGCTCTCAGTCACTTTTCTTT
>NW_006286592.1:64433-68325 GCF_000327345.1 Myotis davidii
CATGTAATGATAATTTATATCCTAATTGTGGTGGAACTTTGTGCCCTAGTTTCACAGTACTTTCTTTTTTTAACTGAATAATAGCCCAGGGACCCATGGTTAGCCAGCATGGGGAGTGCAGGTCCAAAGAGGTACAGTCTTCATTGGGCAGGCTGACCTGAAAGTCTCAGGGAATGAAGCTGTGAATGCTCAGGCATCTACCAAAGGAATATACCAAAGTGTAGTTATATTTTGACTTAATACAGAGTAACAATACTGTCAAAAATGACAGCAGGAAGAAAATAGAGATTTACCCGTGTTTAGGCTATTTCTGTAAGTGTTCATTCATTTTTACTTATTTATTGATACCATTGGACACATGCTACTTGTGATGTTTTTTTATTATGTCCGAACTCTCCAATTTCTAGGTTGTAATCTTTAGAATACAGATTTTCAGCTCTACTTCTTTTCCATTTACTTCTTTTATCTTCATATCATTCCCATTTCCCATTAAAGAAAACACATCTCAATGATTCATGTTTTAGAGCTGTAGGTATTCAAATAGAAGCTTCATCTCCTCACTAGCTGCTACTTGTTTCTTTTGTTGGTTAGGACTGGAACCCTGTAAACGTCTTGTTTTCCTCTTTTTAGGATTTAGAATGAGACAACGCCATGTCCTCATGGAATCCACGGGGCCTGCAGGACACTGCCCGCATTTGGTCGAGTCTGTTCCCTGCGAGGACCCGATGTGTTACCGATGGCTGGTATCTGAAGGCATCTGTATCCCAGATCATGGGAAATGTGGCCCGGGACATCGGATCCTGAAGGCTGTCTGCCAGAATGACCGAGGTATGACGCACACAAACACAAGTATGTTCGAAGTGATATCTGCCCAGTGGAACAGCAGCAGTCTCTACCAGGTCACTTTCCTGAGGGGGAGAAAAAGTCTATTTTAATCTTGAATATGTTTAATTCAAGGTCCACATTGCTGCAGAGTAAGCTGCCTTGACTTCATATGGGGCCACATACTCCCTGACAAAAGAACACTATTTGATTCTGCCTAAATGTAATACAGCGAACCTGGAGATTTTGCTGAAGCTTTTAATTTATCAAGACATAGAACACAGACACTGCCTGGGTAGTCTTCAATTTATCAGCACAGAACAACTTCCATTTGCTGCTTTGGATGTTCATATGTAACATGCTTTTATATAGCTTTTATATATTAACAAAGTAACAAATACTACATTATAAAGATTTCAGGGCTACCACTCCTGAAAAAAATCCTGAGCATCTTTTTATTCGTATAGCATTAGACTGGAATCAGTTCTAGATGTAATACTGACATTTCTAAAGAACCAGTTATAAAGAAAGTTGTTGAGATTTACAAAACTAGTAACAATAGTATATTTTCTCTATTGCCAGCCTTCTAGTACAATGGTTATTTGAAGTGAAATGTGATTTAGAAAATATGTAACTAACATAAAAATGAGAAAAGTGACACTTAAAACCTTTATCCAACAGTTAAAAAATTCGGTTTCTTGGAAGAATATTGAGTCTGTCTATTAATCAGCTCTACCATGAGAAGCGCATTTGTAATGCTCTCGGTGTGTGGAGTGAAATGTTTTGGCTTATGAGATGAAGTAATACATAGAAGGGAAGTCAGAGTGGATTCCGAATGGATATTAACATCTACACCAACTTGACATTCAACAGTGCATTTCCTTGTTTCCTTTCATGCTTCCCCACCCCTTGTCCTCTCTCTCATTGTTCTCTGTTTCCTTCTTCCTCCCTCCTTCCCAGCACTCCCTTTCTCCCCTTTTCTCATCCACATTTCCTTCCTCCTTTTTTATTTCCTCCTTCTCTTTCTCAGTCTTTTTTTAAAATTATTGCTGTAATTAGACAAATACACATCTTATTAGGTGATGTAATTGGTAACCCCTGAAGCCAGGTGGCTGTTTAATTAAATAGAGAGCACCAACAGATTGTATTAGCTCAGTCCTTTTTGACTAAATAGTTAAAACAAATAGTGGCTTTGAATTTTAACAAATAATTTTTGAATTGAGGTAACATATGTGCAGTTTATTAAGAGTGACAAATGAGGTCTCTTTTGTATTGCTTTCATTCGAATTCAAGAAGAGGAGTATAGAGACTGAGAACCTGGGCTTAAAACTGAGGCTCTAGTGTCAGGCAGGTTGGAATTTCAAATCTGCTGCTCACCTGCTAGATGCTTTCAGGAAAATTATTTAACTGTGGAAACATCCTTTCATTCTGCTGGAAAGTGGTGATAACAAGACCTGCCACTCATGCTCAGAATATGAGGATTCAATAAGTGTTGTAAAAGTGAATAGTGAGATGCTGGGCACATAACCATTCGAAAGAAGCTATAAGCCTATTTTATTTATAATGTACATTTATTAGTGTTCTCTGAGCTGGGAAAATAAAGCAAAAAACATTCCTTTAGAAATAAAAATAATAATGAGGATTAGAATAACCATACTTCTTCCTCCCAACCTCCAGCTGTGGAAACAAGAGCATCATTTCTTAGGTTGAGACACAATAACAAATGACCGTCAGGCTTTGTCATTTCATAGCCCGCATTGCAGACCTGTGATGGTTTATAATGTCTGTAAGGTTTTGGATTTCTTTACATTTTGTGCTGTGCCTTGCACAACATTGCAGAGTGTTACATTCAGATTTAAAATTACATATATATGTATTTGGTCTTCGTCCCTGTTTCTGGCACAGAGCTCTTAAAATCCGAGGAATTTCCTGAGTGATAAGAGCAATGGAAACATCTTTTGTCATTAAATTTGGTCTCTGGTCCTTCGTTCCTGAAATTGCTTTCATAACGGTGACATGGTGTCTTATAATTCATACCAAGCCCCTTCCCAACACCACTGGTCTTAGGTTGAGACTTATGGAAACCATCTAAGAACAGGTCTGGGCCAGAGGAGCCACCACAAAGAAAGGCTAGAACTTTCCTTTCCGCCCCCTGATTTTCAGGGGAGGAGAGGGGCTGGAGGTTGAATCCATCACCAATGGCCAGTGACTTCACTCATCATGCCTATGCATTACAGCCTCCATGGAAACCCAAAAGGATGAGGTTTGGTGAACACATGGAGATTTGGCGAGGGTGGCAAATGGAAGCTCCACACACTTTCCCAAACCTTGCCCCTGCTCATCTCTTCCATCTGACTGTTTCTGAGTTATATCCTTTCATAATAAACCAGTGACTGAGTAAGTAAAACAGGTTTCCTGAGTTCTGTGAGCTGCTCCAGCAAATTAATGGAGCCCAAGGACAGGATCTTGGGATGTATAGCCAGCTGTTCAGAACCACAGGTGTCTGAGGTGGAGGGCGGAGTTATGGGGCTGCGGAATATGATGCTGTCTTCCGGGAGGTAGTGTCAGAATTGAGTTGAATGATAGGACAATCAGCTGGTATGAATCAGAGGCGATGACTTTACCATTCTACAGCAGTTCTAGAGTTTTATTGCATTTTCCTAGGAAATGACTAATTTTCAGCGTTGATCTCACTCAGTTTCTATGGGGAGAAGTAGGAGTTACTGCTGCTTCATATCAGTTGCACGAATTCTTTGTGTTTTTTAAATACCTGAATGTCTTCTTCATTTGTGGGGCAACAGCCATGGTCATGGTTATGGGAACATGCTTGCCTCCTGATGGCTGAAGCAATCTTCCATCCACTGAGGAACTGAACATGTGGTCTGGTTGCAGTTTCCACAGTGTAGCTGCTATGAGATTTGGGATGATTGATGATAGAAGTTCTGCAGAGAAGTATTTTTGTTTGACTTCTCACACATTATTATAGTCTTTCCATAGCTGCAAGATTTGACAGACACTCAGATAAATGCTTGGATTGAAAAGGGGATATATATATATATTATATATATAT
>NW_006286592.1:68374-69387 GCF_000327345.1 Myotis davidii
TCTAGTGTTTTTGAATGAGTTTCCTATATAATAATGAATAGAATATATATATATATATTATATGTTATATGTTATGTTATATGTTATATATTATATGTATATATATATAATATATATATATATAGTCCCAAATGTATACACGCACTTTGAGTAATTATAAAGACAGTGTTTATTAAAATACATTTCATTTACAAAATTGAGCTATCAGCTGTTAAGGTGTGTATATATAATTTTGGGGCACCCTGTACATATACTTAGTAAGTCTCCTATGATTATTTTTCTTGTACCATTTGGTAGTTCTCTTTTCATCTCTCTGAGTTTGTTTCATGAGCTTTTTATTTCAGAATTATTCAGAGTTAAATGGATAAGACCAAAAGAAATGTCTTTCTTTGGATTTTTTTTAAAAAAGGACAGCCTTTTATTAGATCTAGTCAGACTTGAGGCTTGTTACCATTTGCAAGGTATTGTGCTTTGCCCCTCATTTTTAGGCTCAGCATGTTAACTCATGCCAGGTATCCCCATATACCAAAAGAACATTCAACATCCTTACAATTCAGACTGTGGAATGAAGAGATTTATGCATAGCCACTATCAAGATTCTATAGGCCCAGCCGGTGTGGCTCAGTGGTTGAGTGTTAACCTATGAACCAGGAGGTCAAAGTTCAATTCCCAGTCAGGACACATGCCTGGGTTGGGGACTCGATTCCCAGTGTGGGGCATGCAGGAGGCAGCCTATCAATGATTGTCTCTCATCATTGCTGTGTGTGTGTCTCTCTCTCCCTCTCTCTGAAATCAATAAAATCAATGAAAAAAAATATTTTTCAAAAAAGAAACATATGTCATTATTTCTACCCAGACCCTCATATATTTCTATCAGTGGATCATTATCTATTTCATTTTTCTTTGCAGATGCTGTGAGCTTCCCAAACTCATATCCAGAAAAAAAAAAAAAAGAAATAAAAATACTTGTAGATTCCTTTTTAAAACTTTCTAACCTAAGGAAACTCTTGAGA
>NW_006286592.1:69658-71189 GCF_000327345.1 Myotis davidii
CAACTTCCCAGAACAGATTGGGAAAACCCACATAATGCCAAATCAGTGGATGGTGTTCCAGTGGCCACTCTATATCATCTTTCATGTCTCCATCATGCAAAGTGGGTGATAGTGCAGGGTCATTGGATAAACACCAGACTGTTTTGCTGGAGCTATCAAACCCTAATACTCACCACATGCTGCTCTATAATTTGCTAAAAAGCTGTCTTGAAAAAAAAAAACAAGTGTTTGTATGTTTAACCAAACATCTTTATTTAGAGATAACCCAGTATAGATTCTGCCCTTGTAGAAAGCAAATGCCCACACTGGTGAAGAGCACAATATATCAGGAAGACTGTTAGAATGCTCACATGTTCAGAGGTACATGGAGCTCAAATTCAAGGTTTCTTATTTCTCACAATTGCACTAGACCTTTCCAATGCAGATATTTTTCTACATTTGCACAGGAAGCATGAGGAATGATTTCTTATCATTAAAGTGACTTTGCTTTTTAGTTCAGAGGCATTTTTTAATGAGTACCTGTTTTGCATCATTAACCTTGAATAATCCAAAAATATGATCTTTAATCTTGACTAAAATGGCATGTGTTTATAAGCTCTAACAAAATAAGAACCCTTTAAAGGATAACTTGAATTGGTGAGATGTACTCTAGAATAATTATTTACTTGAGTTGCACTAAATTTTTGGTTAACATAGATAAATCTATGATTAAAGAGAGTCAGAAGTTTTGTTTTGTTTTGCTTGTTTGTTTTTTTATTTTTTAAATTTTAAAAATGTTAATAAATTTATTGGGGTGACATTGCTTAATAAAATTATATAGGTGTCAGGTGTACAATTCTATAGTACATCATATGTATATTATATTATGTGATCATCACCCCAAATCAAGTCTCCTTCCATCACCATTTATCCCTCCTTTACCCTCTTCGACCATCCCCCACCCTATTTCATCTGATAATCACTGAACAATTGTCTGTGTCTATAGTATTTTTTTTCTTAATCTCTTCATCCCTTTCACACACACACACACACACACACACACACACACACACACTCACACCCTAATCCCCTCCCTTCTGACAGCTGTCAGTGTGTTCTCTATCTATGCATCTGTTTCTATTTTGTTTGTTAGTTTATTTTGTTCATTAGATTCCACATATAAGTGAAATCCTATGGTACTTGTCTTTCTCTGACTGATTTACTTTACTTAGTATAATATTCTTCAGGTCCCTCCTAACTGTCAGAAAAGATAAGATCTCCTTCTTTTTTATAGCTGAGTGGTATTCCATTGAGTAACTGTACCACAGCTTTTTATCCACTCATCTCCTGATGGGCATTGGGCTGTTTCCAGATCTAAGATATTGTAAATAATGCTACAAAGAACATAGGGGTACATATATTCTTTCAAATTAGTGCTTTAGGATTCTTTGTTTTAATTCCTAGAAGTGGTATCACTAGGTCATAGACAATTCCATTTTCAATGTTTGAAGTAACTCCATAGTGCTTTCCACAGTGGATGTACCAGTCTGCA
>NW_006286592.1:71265-78744 GCF_000327345.1 Myotis davidii
ATACTTGCTGTTGGTTGATTTATGGATGATAGTCATGCTGACAGTGGTGAGGTGATATCTTATTGTGGTTTGAATTTGCATTTCTATGATGAATAGTAATATTGAGCATCTTTTTCTGTTTATTGGCCATCTGTATGTCCTCTTTCGAGAAGTGTTTATTCAGGTTCTTGGCCCATGTTCTAATTGGTTTGTTTGGGTTTGTTTGTGTGGGGTTTTTTTGGTGTTGATTTGTGTAAGTTATTTAGAAATTTTGGATATTAACCCCTTATCAGATGTATCATTGCCAAATATGTTCTCCCAATTGGTAGGTTGCTTTTCATTTTGTTGATGGTTTTACTTGCTGTGCAAAAACGTTTTTCTAAGATATAGTTTGATATATTCCAATTCCCAAATCGTATTTTTTCTCCCTCGCCCAAGGCGATATATCAGAAAAAAGTATTGCTATGAGAAATGTCAGAGATTTTACTGCCTATGTTTTCTTCTAGGATTTTTATGGTTTTGAATCTAATATTTAAATATTTAAGCCATTTTGTGTTTATTCTTGTGTATGGTATAAGAAAGTAGTCTAGTTTCATTTTTTGCATATATTTGTCCAATTTTCCCAACACATATATTGAATAGACTATCTTTATCCCATTGTATATTTTTGACTCCTTTATGAAATATTAATTGACAATATAGGAGTGGTTTTATTTTTGGGCTCTCTATTCTATTCCGCTGATCTATATATCTGATTTTATATCAGTACTATGCTGTTTTGATTATTATGGCCTTGTAGTATAGTTTGACATCAGGTAGCATGATTTTTCCAGCTTTGTTCTTTCTCAAGATTGCTAAGGCTATTTTTTTTGTTCCATATACATTTTTGGAATATCTGTTCTGTATCTGTCAGATATGTCATTGGAATTTTAATATGAATTTTATTGAATTTATAGATTGCTTTTGGTAGTATGCACATTTTAATGATGTTAGTTGTTCCTATCCATGAACACGGTATATACTGCCACTTATTTGTATCCTCTTCAATTTTCTACTTCAGTTTCTTAATAATTTTCTGAGTACAGATCTTTTACATTATCCTTGGTTAAATTTTATTCCTATGTACTTTATTTTATTTTTGATTCAATTATAAATGGGATTGTTTTCTTAGTTTCCCTTTCTGATGGTTCATTATTAGTGTATAAACATGCAACTGATTTCTGTATATTTATTTTGTATCCTGCTACTGATGGAATCTGTAGGGATTTCTATATAAAGTATCCTGTCTTCTGCAAATAATGACAGTTTTACTTCTTCCTTTACAATTTGGATACCCTTTATTTCTTCTTCTTTTGTGATTGCTATGGGTAAGACTTCCAGTACTGTGTTGAATAAGAATAGTGAAAGCAGCCATTTCTGTCTTGTTTTTTTATCTTAAGGGAAGCATTTTTAATTTTTGCCCATTGAGTATGATGTTGGTGGTGCATTTGTCATATATGGCCTTTATTATGTTGAGGTATGTTCCCTCTATTCCCACTTTGCTGAGAGTTTTTATCATAAATAGGTGCTGGATTTTATCAAAGGCTTTTTTCTGTATCTTTACTTTTTATCACTTTTAATATTTCCTGCTAAGCCCTTCTGGCCTGAGATATTTTTGTTGAGAAATTAGCAGACAGTGTTTTGGTTGCTTCCTTGTAGGTAACTAACTGCCTTTTTCTTGCTGCTTTTAAGATGCTCTCTTTGTCTTTACTTTTTGCCAGTCTAATTATGATGTGTCTTGGTGTGGGCATCTTTGGATTCATCTACTTTGGGACTCTCTGTGCTTCTTGGATTGTGAGTCTTTCCCCCCCGCCCCTACCAGGTTAGGAAAGTTTTCAGTCATTATTTTATCAAATAGTTTCTTGATCCCTTGCTCTCTCTTTTCTCCTTTAGGTACCCCTATGATATGGTTGTTGTTACACTTCATGTTTTCCCAAAGGCTTATAAACTATCCTAATTTATGAAATGTTTTAATCATATTGCAGCTCTGATTGTTTTTCTGCTATGTTGTCTTCCATATTGCTGATTTGATCCTCTGCTTCATCCAACCTACTGTTGATTCTGTCTTGTGTATTCTTCATTTTACTGGTTAATTTTATGGTTTCTGTGTTCTTTATTATGCTTGCTATCTCTTTGTTGAACTATTCACTGAGTTTCTTGAACATCCTTATAACCATTACTAGAGGTCCAGAGCATAAAATTGGTGCATGGGGTGATGGGGGAAAGGGTCCCCTCAGCCCAACCTGCACCCTCTCCAATATGGGACACCTTGGGGGATGTCTGACTGACAGCGTAGGCCCGATCATGGGTATTGGGCTAACCTGGCAGTCAGACATCCCTCTCACAATGCTGGACTGCGGGCTCCTAATCGCTCACCTGCCTGTCTGCCTGGTCACCCCTAACCGCTCCCCCCTCTGCTGGCCTGGTCTCTCCTAACTGCCCCCACATCCCCGCTGGCCTGGTTGCCTCTTACTGCCCCCCCCGCCAGCCTGGTTGCCCCTCATGGCGCCCCCACCACTGGCCAGGTCACCCCACGCAGCCTGCTGTTCAGTCATTTAGTCATCCCTCACTAATCCTTCTGCCAGCCTGGTTATAGGAAGCCATCTTTTGAGGGCATGAGGGTTAATTTGCATATTACCTCTTTATTATATAGGATTTTGAACTCTATAACTGGTAAATTGCTTGCCTTCATTTTATTTACTGGTTTTTTTTTTGGTTTTTTTTTAGAGAATTCTCCTGTTCTTTCATTTGAGGATTGTTTATTGGTCTCTTCATTTTGACAGCCTCTTTGTGTTTGTTTCTATGTATTAGGTAGATATCTATGACTCCCAGTCTTGGTAGGATAGCCTTATGTTGTAGGTGTCCTGTGGGACCCAGTGGTACAGGTTCCTTAATCACCTGAGCTGGGTGCTTCAGGAATGGCCTCCTGTTGTAATTGAGCCTTACTTTCTATTGTCCTGTTTGTGCATGGCATTGACATTCAGGCTGACTGACTGTGAGGACCCTTATCTCAGTATGGAGGCTGCTGTGCAGGTGCTGACCACACAAAGTGGAATTCGCCTCGGCAGGGTCTGGAACCTGCCAAGATTTCTCATTGGATGTGCTGCTTGTGAAGTTAATCGGATCCTCCTCTGATGTTGTCTGAAGATGGCCACTGGATGTGTTGGTACTGGGGCCCCTTGGGAGAGACTTGGTGCAGGCCAGTGTCAGATGCTACCTATGACTGGCCCTTGGCAACCTGTTTGGAGCTACAAAGTTATCCAGTTTGTGGCTGCCTCTCCTGTACATGGGTGTAGAGAGGAAGGACTAAGCTTCACACCAAGGTCAGCTTTTATCAGCATCTGACCAGAGGTCAGACCAGCAAATGTCCCAAGGTACCTTGACTTTCATATCTACCTGCCTTTGCTGTTGGCTTCTTGTTAGGCCCAGTCACTGAAAGAGCCTGTGGTGCTGCTCAAATTGCATGATGTAGGTGCTAAGTGAGTCATCAGGTAGGGGCGAATGAGTTCATCAAATTGATATAGGTTCAAACTCAGTGCCAGTGTTGGCTCTGAGGCCACTCAGTAAATGCCCCAGGGTATACCAAGTCTAAATGCCTCCTGCTGGGTGCTCACACACCTTTGTGGTGGACTGGGATCTCAGGGAGTCATCAGGGTGAGCCAGTAGAGTTTATTAGGCTCAAACCAAGATTTGGAATGTAAAGGGTCGGCTCTGCACTGCTTGGGCATGCAAGGGAATAATGGCCTTTATTCAAGGGCCATACAACTCTGTCTGACCTTAATTCTGCCAGGAGTTGGGAGAATGGGACTAGGGGTTGTCCCATGAGGTCCAGTTGCTAGTCGGGCTTGGGGGAAGTTGAGGGCTGTGCCCATCCCTAGAGCCACACAACTCAGTCTGTCCTGGTTTCTGCCCAGACCTCAGCAAGGCGTAGCCACCAGAAGTCAGGCGAGTGTGTCTGTAGAGATCCCAGAGAGTGGAGCTAGTGGATCTCCCATGAGGAGGAGGTGCCAGTTAGGTTTACAGGATAGTGGGAGGAAATGACCTCCACCCCAAAGCCACACAACTCAATCACTGATACCACCTGAGTCTTCCCATAACTCTACACCCTGGTTCAGGCAGCTGACTCCTCAGCAGGATGAAAGCTCTACAGGGTGTGGCTACAGGGAGTCTAGATGGTAGAGCTATTGCTTTCCCTGGGGATAGGGTGGTGCCAATAGAGGGGAGTGCTCCACCAAGAGAGATGGTGTCTACAATGTGAGAGAATGATTCCTCAAAGGCATCCTGGTGCTTTCCCTTCAGCTTTCTCCCCAGAGCCACAAAACCCAGTCTCTCCTCTCCCAACTTTAGTCCACTCTGACCTCCCTCTGCTGGAACCCTGGGTATGTGACTGTGAATATGATTTTGTGTGTTGTACCTTAAAGAGAGCATCTGTGTCTCTAGCAGACTTCTGTCTCTCCCTGGCATCTCTCCCTGATGGACAGAATCCCCGCCGATTTTTATAGATAGGTGTTAGCACTGTTTCCCAGCTCTGGTGTTCCAGGGTGGGGAGCCTGGCTTGTGTGAGACCCCAGGGTTCTCAGGGGGAACCTTTTTAGCTGAGCTATTCTTCCAGTTTCTCAGCCACCACCCATGGGAGTGGGGACTGCTCTTTTTGTGTCTCTGTCCTTCCTACCAGTCTCCATGTGGCTTCTTCAGTGAATCCTTCTCTTCCGTTAGTCTTCCATTGGTTACTGCCATTGATTGCTCTATATTTTATTTTTAACTACACGTTAGTCCTAGGTGGAGGTTAGTGAGTGTAATAGTCACCTACTTTGTCACCATCTTGGATCCCTGTTTTTTATCTTTTAAGTCTCAAGAAATCTTCTTTGATTCACTTATGAGAATAAAATCAAACTCCATTCAAATAAGTTACTTATTAAAATATTTTGTGATCCATAAAAATTATAAATGGAACTTCTTTTATGTTTTCAAGTTATTATTTTCTAAGCCCTTTGATTATGTTGTATCCTGTCTTGGTCAACAAGTGCTGATTTACTTTTCTGAACATATATCCATTTTTCTTTTTCTTACCAGACTTTTTAACTGCTATTTCAGCACAATATTTATTTTCTTTTAGGAAGAATGAAGAATAAGTTATTTAGCAGGTATTTTTTTTTTTGGCCACACAAGTATATCCCTGTAGTGACTCAACCTATTAGAGACATTACAAAATCAGAACCATCACAGAGAATACAAAGCCTCTCTCTAAAGTACTAGTACATTTCCAATATGAAGTTTCTAAAAGTTTTGAGCAATGGTACCTTGGTTGAAATAAGTATGATGTTAATTAAAATGTGCATTTTGGCAGGGATAATTGTAATTGGAGTATATTTTTGGAAAAAAAGTGTCATTTTCTTATAAATTATTTTTTTTATGCTTTGTTTCTTTCTTGTCTTTTTATTTAGTAGGCAAAAAGCTTACATTTGTGTTTACATAAGGGTTGGGGATCTTAGAACTATATTGCCAAGTGTTCAGAGGGAGCAAAAGAGAGGAGAATAAATATTTTATATTTGCAATGCAAATTCAGATAAAGAGCTTTTGGGAGTAGACTATCACCTACTGTTGTTTCCTGTCCAGATCCTCTTGGCCTTTTAATATTTCTGTGAATGTCAGCCTGACATTCCACTGATACCACCTGCATATCTTTGGGTATATTTTTGGAAAAAAAAGTGTCATTTTCTTATAAATTACTTTTTTTTATGCTTTGTTTCTTTCTTGTCTCTTTATTTAGTAGGCAAAAAGCTTACATTTGTGTTTACATAAGGGTTGGGGATCTTAGAACTATATTGCCAAGTGTTCAGAGGGAGCAAAAGAGAGGAGAATAAATATTTTATATTTGCAATGCAAATTCAGATAAAGAGCTTTTGGGAGTAGACTATCACCTACTGTTGTTTCCTGTCCAGATCCTCTTGGCCTTTTAATATTTCTGTGAATGTCAGCCTGACATTCCACTGATACCACCTGCATATCTTTGCCTAAGGAATTTAAAATTAAAAATTAAAATATTTAGATTATATCTTTCTAAGGGAGAAATAATAGTCTCTCATAAGAGCTCATTCAATATTTTGAACAACCTTCACTATTTATCAGTGAACAACCTTCACTATTTGTAATAGTGAACAACCTTCACTATTTGTAATATCTGAAGGGCTTCAATATACTGTTTCTGTCCTTCCTCTGGAAACAAAAACAGTGTTGAATCCCATTTCCCCCCAGATAGGCAATACCAGTAATTTATACCATCCTCTTGAGTCTTGTTTTCCAACAGTTCGAGTAATTTTATGACTCTCAAGAGAGGACTACATTATTCATATTTTCATTTTGAACTGGATTCTGAGTGTATTGGATGTTTCTTAATAAGAACAAGAGGATCAACCTCTTTTGAAAGTTAAGGGGATTATTTCTTTGGGAAAATTGATTTTGAAGTGTTTGGGGAACATGTTGCTCTGTCTCCTTTGTACTAGATCAGTGGTTCTAAACTGCAGTGTGTATCAGAATCACCAAGAGGGATTATAGAAACACATATTTCTGCCCTCACTATGGAGTTTCTGATTCAGTAGGTCTGGGATGGGCTCAAGAATTTGTGTTTCTAACAATTTCCTAAGTGATACTGATGATGCTGGTCCAGCCAGGGACCATACTTTCAGGAACACTGTTCTGAGCAGTAGGGGGCCTAAAGGCAGAATTATAATAGTGCGTAACAAAACTAGGCCAGAACAATGAAAGACATGTCTTACACTGAGTCAGAATACACAGGACTATTGACTCTAATCTGTTGTTGTTTTTGTTTCCTGCTGGGAAAGTTATTCTTGAAATCCATGAAATATATTACTGTCTTTCCAGAAGCAAGCAGGGAGTAAATCTTCTTTTTTTTTATTATTGTTACCTAGATGACTTACTCGAAGATCAAATAATGGAAAGCAACAATGTAGTCTTACTGAAACAGAGGACAAGCAATGTGTGAGATGACTTATTTAGGTTTAAAGGAGGGAATTTTCGTTTTCAGCAAGCTCTCTTTTGCAGACCACCAGCTGGTAGCAGTTTGGTGTCAGTGTTCTTACCGAAGGAAGTGTGGTGATGACACATACATCGTATTACATTTTGAAATGAGCCTGACATTGCAGTTGAAAGTGCCGATAAGATAAGGCTGCTATTCACACAACAGGAATCAGACGGCAAAGGAGATTAAATCTGAGAGTTCCTGTAGCCACTTCCCTCATTCCTTTTCATTTAGACATCTTGCAGTGAAATTAAAGGTGAAACTTTAATAATGCTTGGCAAGGAGGGAATCCAAAAGAGAAAAATAGAGACTTGTTCTAATCAGTTTCCCCATTTATGTTTGAATGGAAGTTGGGGAGCAGACATAAACTGGTGAATCAATTTAAATGCTAAAGGGAGAGGAACTGTAATACAGTTTTTAAT
>NW_006286592.1:81812-82909 GCF_000327345.1 Myotis davidii
GAGAGAGAGAGAGAGAGAGAGAGAGAGAGAGAGATTGTTGATACAATGAAAACATTGTACAAAGCCCATACATGTTTCCTTCTGGTGCAAAGCACATTTGAGTTAGATAGATTGTACTTATTGTCCGCTTTTCACTGGTAACTTCAGTTATAACCTTGATTGTATTCAGACAGCTAAACAGTGTGGCATTTATTCATCAGACTGCATTGGGAGTAGAGAGAGAAGCAGATTCTCTGAAAAAGGGAATGATATGAAACCAAAAAGGAAGGTCAGAGACAGCTATTTAGGGACAAGTAGCTTTTCACTCCTTTGTAGTAGAGGCATGTCCACAGGGAGGAATGCAAAGACAGAACCACTAATAACACCATAAAATGAAGGTTGAGAGAGTTTGGTAAACAGCAAGAAAATCCTGTACACAAAAGTGGCCCTTCATATTACATCAGAGTTTTTAAAAATATACTTAGTGATTCATTGAGAAGAAGATGCAATTTTCTTGTGACATACATTCTAGAAGGCAAACAGGAAGAAATTAAAAGATAACAAGTTCTGGCTCTACATGTGAATGTATGCTCCATTTTATCTCATAAAGGTGACCAGAATTATGAGCCCACTGTCACTGACCACACTTACGCAGAGGCTGGGGACCCCACAGCGTGACTGCGGCGGAAGCCCACTTAGAGGGATCTGTATGAGCCTCTGTTCCCATTTGGAGAGGACGATTCTGCATGGCTCTTGATTTCCCTGCATTTGAGGATGCTTAGCACCTCTGGTTCTCCCCATAAAACGCCAGGTGTGTGTTCTCCTCATTTTGTCAGCTCCCAATGGTCCCACTCATTTCCAATCACCTGCAGGAGGATTTTCTCGCTGACTTTCTCCTCATGGAAAGCGACAGGCAAGGAGATGCCCAGAGTCTTTTCCAAGTTATGAAGAAAAGGTTATGTCTAATTCTATAATCAATTTTAATTAGTGATTTATTTTAAATAATTAATCAAAATTAAGACGAGGAAATTTGCTGGGCACATTGAATGCATTGCCATTGAAAGCAAACTGCTAAATAAGATCATGCCAACCAGTGAGAATTTTAGATTTCACGTAAA
>NW_006286592.1:83974-93038 GCF_000327345.1 Myotis davidii
GTTGACTGAAGCGTTCTGGGTTTGATTCCGGTCAAGGGCACATGCCCGATTTGTGGGCTTGATCCTCAGTAGGGGTTTTGCAGGAGGCAGCTAATGAATGATTCCCTCTCATCATTGATGTTTCTATCTCTCTCTTCCTTTCCCTTCCTCTCTGAAATCAATAAAAATATATTTTAAAAAATAAAATAATAATAATAAAATGATGAGCATAAAGATTTACAACTTTTGATCTAGAAGTTGAACACAAAGCCTGAGATTCAGGGTTACATCACCTCCTTGAAAAGAATTACTTTTATTTTTTAATGAATCAAAAAATGCCTTGGAAACAGCACAATTTACAATACATCTGGCATATCCCTATGGTAATAGGAAGGAAACTGAGTGGCCTTAAGGCTCTGATGGGAACTTGAACCAAGTGACTATGTGATCAGCTATAATTATACCTAATGTCAAAACAAGGGACCTGGGCATTGATGGATGTAGGTCTTCACATGCAACAGGAAAGAACTTCTATAGAAAATCAATTTCTTTGTTGTGAAAAATGACTCATTGTCATTCACTAACATTTAGCTTTGGGATGATTTCATTTTTAGAGTTCAAATTTGTTCACGGTGTGCAATAAGGATGAGAAAATGGATGTGTTCTCTGGAGTTTTGATGAAAGATAATGGCTCCTTCCATTTATATTACTGCTTTCCACTTTTCAAAACACTTACTTTTATTACATTATTTTACTTTACTCTTCATAATAGCCCTACATGGTAGTCAGGAATTGGTAGCTTATGCTCATTTTGTGATAGAAGAGATTAAAGATGAGAGGTGTATGTGGCTTGTCTGTGGTCACAAGGCAAACATCTGTGTTGTCTTCTTACTCATGAACCAATACATTTTCAAGATCTTAGGTACTGAATCCTGGGGTTCTATATGGAGTACAAGTTGAGATAGTTATTATTAAATTATATATGTATATAATTGGCTAAAATATACATCACTATATGCATTTATGTCTGCATTATATATGTTTATATATCTATATGTCTACATCTATATTCAATTACATGTAAAACTCTGATTCTCTAGACTAATATCTTGGGAAAGAGGAGGAAAAGGAGTCAGGAGGCCAGAGGTGAGGCAGAACAAGAGACTGCACGCTGTACTGGAGATTCACTCATAAGGCATGAACGGGCCAAACAAATGTGAAATATGTTTGCAGATGATGAGAGGCATTTGTGGATACAAGGGTTCATTTTACTCTCTCAAAACGAAATTATTGGGAAGAGTCCTTTACTCCCTTTTGAATTACATGTACTTATTTATAATCATAGATGAACAACTTTTAGTTTTTAGTTTAGTTATATTTCATTATTTCCCCCATGGACTCATGCATTGCAACTAGTAATGTTACATTATGGAGAGCAGAAATAGTGCTTGATTAAATGTTCGGGTATTCCCAAAGAAAAGCCCTAGAAATGGCAAACACCCACTCAGAAAAGTACAAGCTCCCAGAATAAAATCAACACATTAAAAGCAATTAATAATAATAATAAAAAAAAAGTCTGCTGGACACTCTAGTCACAGGCTGGCTGCAATGTTTTATTCCAGTTACCTTTTATGTTTATTTATTTATTTGATTTATGTATCTTTATTGTTGAAAGTATTACATATGTCCTCTTTTCTCCCCATTGACCCCTTCAAGCCGGCACTGGTCCCCCACCCCAGGCCTTCACCACACTATTGTCTGTGTCAGGGGCTCTACGTATATGCATATAAATTCTTTGATTAATTTCTTCCCACTCATCCTCACCTTCCTCTGAGATTCATCTGTTTCACGTTTCTACAAACTTGATTTAGAACATCCAGGGGGTCCAGGAGATAGAATAAAGAGAGTATGGGCCATACTTCCCTGTGCCGTCTTCCAATTCTTTCTCTGAGAGATGACATTTGAGGTCATCACTGTGACTGTGACATGTAGTTCACTGCCTCATCTTTGATATTGGGCCGACATTGCTCTTAGAAAGTGCTCTGTGAAGAGAGAGGCAGGCACTGGGGAATGGTGGCCTGGCTCCTGAAAGGCCGAGATGAATGGTGAGAGTGTGAACCCGAGTGCAGTGAACGTCAGGAAGTAACGTCGGGTCCATTCCTCAGGAGATTTGTGCTCTGCACAATGACCCAACAAATAGACCTTGTGTGCCAGGTTCACACGAAGCTCAAGAGCAGCAATACCTTTTTATGGTTTAGAGGGCAGGGAGTGCTTGAATTCTAAATGACATTGTGCTTTGGCTGAAGTTCTGTCCTGGAAGGATGTTAATAACCTTGAATAAATGTAACAGGCCCACAGCTTAGGCAGACATACTCCAGATCCCTCTGCTTTTAAGATGTTAGAAGTCCAATATTTGGAGATGAGATTTGGGAGACATGAAATGAGTGCCAGAGTAACAACCATGGCTCTTACCACCCCAGACAGAGCATGGGAGTCCTGCAAGAGGGAGCTGAGCTGTGATGAAGGAAGTAGATTATTGTTGATTTTGCATGGTTATATCTGGTGCTGTTTAGAATGTACAACCAGTAGTATCTTTGTCACATAGTTCTATGTATAGCTCAGTGTTTCTCAAGTTGGGTAATCAATTTTAATTATTTTTAATTTTTTTCAACGGTAGCCTTATCTACACCATTTCCTAAAAAAATGTATATATTCAACAACTAAGATTTTTATACCATATTTGAAAAAACACACCATTATTTGATTTCTATAGGAAATCCCCAGAGGATTAAGATGGCAGTTCTAGATACTGCAAAGTAGTCCCATTGTTCATTATGTGTTCTTACAACTTAGCACAGTGCCTGACAGGTGGTAGGTGCTCTTGTTTGTCTGACGAGTGAAAAAGAATGCTAAATCAACCTAATGGCACCATAGGACTCATAAAATACATGAGCCAGAAGACTCTTAGGCATTGAATACAACCCTGCCACTATATTGAAATTCAATAAGATTTGATTTTTTTAAAGAGAGGTAGAGCTGCGATTAGAATCCAGGCACCTTGCAGTCTGTCAAGCCCTTGTTCTACCACTCCATTTATGAGCGAATGGATATTCCATTTTTCAAAGCAAGGCTACTTTGATGTTTCTGACTTTATGAGTTAGATCATTTGGGGCAGATATTGCATCAGGAAATGTAACGCATCCCTTTGTAATAGGGTATTTTCCAAATCCTGTACCATGGGACATTAGTTTAAGGCTGCCTAATGAGTAACTGAAAAAATAATTTTTTGTTGTTTAAATAAAAGTGGAAAATGATGCATGTCATCTCTCCCTTGGAAAGTCCTAAGGCACATTGCCTTAGAAAGGTTTCCAAGAAGAACATCTTTGAAGAAACCTCCATAATGGTTATCCTTTAATTGCTTGAGCATTGAGCACTTTGTTTGTAATGTGCATACTGATGCTTTGTATTCCAGGGATGACATTATGGGAATGCTGTCATCAAACTTGCAGGGTTGACCAAGTGTAACCCAATTCTCTGTTGTTCTAAGGGGCAGCCTCTGTTTTCCATGCTGCTGTCTGCGGTGTGATAATCTGAGACCCTCTCCCCCAATGATATTAGTCAGCCCCAGGCATTTATGAGAAATATATATTGTATTGAATCTTTCATAGGGAGAATGGAAGAAGGCTTTTGCATAGAGTGATCATTCATGCTGGTTTGCTCAGTAATACACAGTCTATTCATAACGTCCTTCCATGATCATGAATGCCACCCCTTTTCAATCTCAGAAGTGCCTTAGCTTGTTTGGGCACATTGTTATTCAGCCCTGTCCTACCCTACCACCTTAGCCGCCATTTCTAGTCAACTCATTCTCTCCCTTGGCAACTGGTTCCCATCTCATCTTCCTCCTGATCCTCCTCCACACCACATTCAGTTCTCTCTTCTCCCATTGCTGCCATATTATGCAGAGTCACACCCAGGTCTGTGAAAGCTGGGTGAGCTTTCCAAAAGTTCTTGACATGGTTTTTCCTCACCAAAGACTTTTTATGTTCGGTGTATGAACCTGTGAGAGAAATAATCAGAATCATTGAAACAAACAATTCTATTAAATAGACCCTGTAACACAGTCCCCAGCAGACGTCCTGTGCTGTCCACACCAAACATGGTGTCCACCATAGGCCATGCTCCTTCTCATTGTGCTCGCAGGTTCACCATCTGGAGACCACGAGGCCCACATCATCCAAGACCTGCACTCTCTAGTCTAGAGCTCAGGTTCAAGTGTACTTCCTCTACAAGAGCCTCAGGGGTCTTCTGGTCATTTGACGCCCTTCCTCTACTTGCCATGGTGCCATGTTCTGTGTTCAGGTGGAGCCTTCTGTGACTATGCTGCCCTAATTGACTATTCCCTTCTCTCCTCTCCTATTTCACATGTAGTTATTGCTATGCAGCTTTATACTTAATTGCTCTACTGTATATTTAATTTTACATTCTTTCATATAATATATGCTCCTTGAAAACAGAAACTGTTTTAATGATTCTGAATTGTGTGCCATACCTAGCATTATATATGACTCAAATGGAACCCGGGAGTTTCAATCATAGAAGGTATTTTAGACAGCATTAGTTCAGCCCTTAAACATGTCCAGCAACTTTCATTAGGTCACCTATGTGTGGGAGGACAATTATCCTAATATATATAAAGAGCTAGGTGCCGTTATGACTGAACAGGCGACTGGTCACCATGAAGTGCATGGAGCACCTCTCAGTCCTCCCCCTCACCCGACCCCTGAGCCGCTAACCATGACGGGGGCTGGCGGTGGGGTAGGACTGGGGACTGTTGAGCAGCAGTGGTGGGCTGCTTCGTGGGGTGGCTGTGAGCTTAGCAGAGCAGTCACAGGAGTGGCAGCGAGTTTCATGAAGCAGTCATGGGTTGGGGGAGTTTCGCAGAGCAGCTGCAGGGTAGGGGGAGCCTCACGGAGCAGTGGCGGGGCAGGGGGAGTTTCGCAGAGCATCCAGTGGCAAGCTTTGCAGGGCGGCAGCAAGCTTCGCAGAGCCGTGGAGGGGCCGGGGGAGACTTGCAGAGCAGTCAAAGGGCTGTGAGCATCACAGAGTGTCCGGGGTGGGGAGTTTCACGTAGTGTCGCAGGGCAGCAGAGATCATGCCATGGAGGCCAGGCTAGGCCTAGGGGCCCTAACTGTGCAATCGCGCGCGCTGGGCCTCTAGTTGATTAATAAGAAGCTGTAGCCCACAATTAAGCCTGGGAAGGTCCATATGACTGAAACCTTGCTCTGGGTTTGACTGGGGAATGTCTTCCCTTATTGGCTCCTCAGTATTTCCTAGAGTCAATCTCATGGAGGTGATTTTATAAACTCCACAAGCTTGAGGTGAGTGTTGGATTAGTATATATGTCATGTGTTATTCAGAATTGGGAACCTATCAGGAAGTTAGTATATCATAGTTAAAATCAGTTGTTTGAATCCAGTATTTAATTCTTCTGTATTCAAATTGCTGGAAGAACTGGAGAAGTTGAGTTTTGGCAGCATATGATGTAGAATCAACATCATAACTTCTACTCCGAGCGGTCTCTGAGGAGGGCTGGGAGTGTGGGATTGCCATGGTGACAAAGATTCTGCCAGACCTGCCTGTGCCAAGGGACCTCCTCTTTCTCTGAACCCATTGACTTTGATGACACGTGGCCAAGTACCCTGGGGTATTCATGGCCTTGTTTTCTGAATTGCATGGTTTTCCTGGTCATATTTTCCTGGGCTTTACTGGGTCAGAGTGACAACTTTAGTGCTGAATACCGGACAAAGTTCCACGGGGTTGGTGAAAACATGTGTGCATATCTACCGCCTAAATTCACAGAGGAAACGAGTTGCAGTTCACAATGTCAGGAAATCACATTTCTGACAAGTGTAGGGTTTTTAGGGGATTTCGCCTTTTCCCTCCTGTGGAGAGTTGATGGGGCACATGCTCCATCAGCTGTCACTGCTACTCTGGGAGACAGCTGCCCACTCACAGTCTGTGACTGTGAGCCATCAGCGGATTTCTATATAGCTCCTTGAGGCAGACCACTTATTATGGGGCTAAGCCAGGGCTGAGAGATGCACAGTTTCACAGCCACACTGCTGCCGACAGGGGATCCCGCAAGCCCAGCTTGCCCACTGCAATGTGTCATGGCCCTTACAGAAGGTCTTGGGGACCAGGAGGGATTTCTCTCTTAATGAGGGTTTGCTCAGCTTGCAGAAGTGCTGGCGATAACTCCTGCAGGTGATGCCATTCTTCCCGAAAACAGCAAGCAATTTAAAAACCAAATTATTACTACCAGTGGCCCCTTGACCCACTGGTCTGGCAAGTATTTATTCAACCAAACACTACTGTCCATAAAGGGCAGAGTTTATGATTTTCTTCTCAACCTCATCCTCTCCATTTTAGTTTATTATAATATACTAGAGGCCTGGTGCACAAAATTTGTGCACTTGGGGGGGGGGATGGTCCCTCAGCCCAGCCTGCACCCTTTCGCAGTCCAGGACCCCTTGAGGGATGTCTGCCTTCCTGCTTAAGGCCCAATCTCTGTGGGACCCTAAGCAGGCAGGCAGACATCCCCCACACAGTCTGGGGCTCTTGCAGTCCGGGACCCCTCACTCCTTACTGCCCACCTGCAGTGGAGGTGGGAGAGGCTCCCACCACTGCCGTTGCACTTGCCAGCCATGAGCCCAGCTTCTGACTGAGCCATGCTCCCCCTGTGGGAGCTTACTGACCACCAGGGGGCAGCTTCTGCATTGAGCATCTGCCCCCTAGTGGTCAGCACACATCATAGTGACCAGTGGAGAGAAGACTACAGCATTGGAAAGAGGATGGAGATGGGAAATCTCCTATGACTCTAAGTTTATTCCAATTCGATCATGGGTATATCATAAATAAAATGCTGTCATATAGCATATTCAACATAAGGTGGTAAGGATTGTACATGTGTTCTAGGTTGTGGGAAGATGCATAAAATATACTCTAAGAATTTGATGGTATAGGAGGTGAATAAGATGCATTCAAAAATACTACAAACAAGGAAAAACTCATAAGGGAAGAGTGAAGGGTTATTGGTGATCAATCGCGAATGTCTTCTCTGGCCAGGGTGATTGTGGGCAGGGAGTTTTCTGGATAAGCTGGTATTTGAAATGAGACTCAAAGTATTCTTGTGACTTGTATACTGGGAAGAGAAATGTGAGGAGCAGAGAAAATTCTAAGTGGACAGAATTGTGAAAGCAAAGCTTAGAAGCAGAAGGGAAACAGGCATTTTTCCAGAGTAGTGAGAGTTTGCAGTTGTCACATGAATGAGAAATAGCTGTGCTTATGCTTTTAAACTCCTGTCATTTTCGCACTAACTTTAAACTTCTTGTTATAACTGCATGCTTTTATTATTGTAATATGTATTTTGAATCGAATAACTGTTGTTAATTAAGTAAATATATAAAAAGAAAACAATTTCACCTTAAAAGGAAAATCAGTATTTCCTTATTCACCTTTACCTTTGGAAAACCTGCACAAAGATGAGGAGCCATAGAAAACGCTACATGAGGTTTGAACATTAAGCTAAGTTATCGAACGTGTGTGAGTGTGTATGTGTGTTTGCATGGCTAATATTCAGAGGGTATGTACTAGTTGTGGAAATATTAAAATAGTGTAGCATGGCCTAGGCTGGGTGTGGCTCAGTTGGGCATCGTCCTGTGCACCAGAAGTTTGCAAGTTGGATTCCTGGTTGGATCACATGCCCAGATTGCTGGCTCAATCCCCAGAGGCAGTCGAATGGATCTCTCTCTCTCTCTCTCTCCCCTTCCCCTTTCTCTCTCTTAAAAATCAATTAAAAGAGCATTATGCTAAGCAAAATAAGCCAGTCAGAGAAAGATAAGTATCACATGATCTCACTAATATGTGGAATCTAATGAACAAAATAAACTGATGAACAAAAATAGATCCAGAGACACAGAAGCATCAAAGAGAATGAAGTCTGAGGGAAGGCAGGGGACTGTGGGTGGGTGGGAAGAGACCAAATAATGAACCTGTCTGCATATATGCATAACCCATGAACACAGACAATAGGATGGTGAAGGCCTGGGGTGGCAGTCAGGGGCAATGGGGGGAAAAGGAAACATATGTAATACTTTTAACAATAAAGATTTAAAATTAAAAAAGAAATAGGGTAGCGTGAGTTAGTAAATAGTCCCATATCTATCTACCCTTTGATTTACCAGACCTCACCATGATGCAGCAACTTGATGAGTACACAGGCCACATCAGTGTGTGTGTGTGTGTGTGTGTGTGTGTGTGTACACACCCGTGGATATTCGTGTGTGTGTAAGTTGGACTGTATATGAGTGTATGTTAGCTTATTTTTGAGAAGCCTGTGAATATGGAAAAAAGAAGTGACAGGAAAAATTTGATTACTTAGGAAGCATCTTGAGATAGGAGACCCAGATTTTGAAAGGAAAGAATGGTGGCAGATGCTCTTGGCAGTACCATCTCCCACATTCTAGATGTCTTCAATGGTTAGTGCCTTATTGGGCTTTCTGTAAAGAGAGCAGATTCCTATAGAATCAAGAAGTTGGTATTTAAGGAATGTGAGTATTAAATGTGGATATGAGCGCCAGAAGCCATAGGGTGGAGGACAGAGACAATACTTCTGACCTGCATGCCTTGAAGCATTAATCCTTTCTTAGAGCTAGATGGCAATTCATAGAAATAAATGTGTGCATCTTAGAAATACTCCTGACCTCTTCAGTTCTTTGGTATTAGATGAGTGTGAATTTTTAGTCTTCTGCTTTCTCATCTGACAAATGGGTTTATTGTCCCACTTTACCAGGTTCCTGTACAGATGAAATAGCCAACGCAATGCAGGCCATGTAAATTGATATTCCCAACTTCTCCTCCAAAGCAATAAGAACTGATGAGCTTAGCAAGTAAAATGACACAAACCCCACAACATCAGCATAACTAGAAGATAGACAGCTTCCAACTAATGAAGTAGAGAAATAAACACTAAATTCAGTGGGTTCTCTCCAGTCCTCCCTGCCCTCAGGGCATGCAATGGTAC
>NW_006286592.1:93110-95140 GCF_000327345.1 Myotis davidii
AGCTAGCAGCAGACCTACGATGGACATAAAGCCACATAGGACGGAAAAAATTCACCCTATGTGCGAACCTGTTGAAAATGTTGAAAAATGCACTTCGGTTCTGTGCTTTTCCTATGGGAAGAGATTTAAAAGTGCATGCCCGATCTGGCAGGCAGTTCTGGAAGGATGATGCTCCATGGGGGAAAGAAGCATGAGAATATTTGTAATTGGATTGCATTAAGCTTATAAATTAACATAGGGGCACTTCCATCTTTATAATGCAGATTCTCCCTGTCAGAGCAAGGGTATGCTTACTTGTGCTCAAAGCAATGTTTATGTGTTTCAGAGTGTTGTAATATTTCCCTTACATATGTTTTATACATTTCTTGTTAAATTTATCCCAAAATATTTCATCCTTTTGTTGCTATTGTAAATGGTGTTTTTCTCTCTTATTATCTTCTAACTAATGATTATATGTTTAATTGAAGACTATTGATTTAGGTTAATTTTATAGCTTGCTACTTTATTTAATTCTTTTATATTTGAGTTAATGGCACCATTATTTCCCAGGGTTTTCCAAGTATGAGTTTATATCATCATCACATAAATATTGTTTTACTAATTTCTATTTTTTTTATTTTAAAAATAATTTATCTTTTTTAATACTTTGGGTATTATATGAAGAATAGTGGTAGATATGGTGGGAAATATTGCTTCCACCTAATCTTAGTAAAGATATTGTTACTGTCTTCTCATTAAGAGATATACCAACTTTAGTGCTAAGATAAATATATTTTGAGTGTATCCATAAATTTCTATTTTCTTGTATGTTTTTTTAAATTGGAAATGCATGTAGAATTTTGTCAAGTGATGCATTATATAATGGATTTTCTAATGTTGAGCTAACCTTGCTTTCTTTGGATAAGTCCCACTTGGCCATGGCATATTACTTTCTTGATATGACATTGGGTTCTGTTCACTAATATATATTTAGAATGTGTGCATTACTATTTAAACATGTTTTATATTCCATATAATTTTAGATAGCCTTTATCAGGTTTAGTTTTTGATGCTTTATTCTGTAACAGTTTATACAGGGCATGGATGCTAGCTGCTCTTTGAAGGTTGAAAGAATTCCCCTGTGAAAGTATATGGGCCTGGTACGGTGTAATTTGATGATCACTTTCAATATTTATATACTGCCAGAGTCAGTAAATTAGCAATCAAAACACAGTAAGTTAATGAACAAACTCTTAAAATTATTAACTTATAACCAACAGCTTTCTATCCAATCTTTTCTAAGACTCAGAATTGCTGGGTAAGCCCAAGCTGAGGAAGAGAACTGGCCAGCACTGAGAAAGACAGCAGGATTGAATGCAGCTGTTTGCTGAGAGATGGAGAGTCGGGAGGGAGGGGGAGGGGGTTGGGGAAGCAGCTGCAGGGCCCAAGGGGCCCCTGGGGACAGAGGTGCCCAATGAGGAGTTTTAGGAATTTGTTGTTATTGTTGTTGTTGCTATATTTTATTTGAAAAAAATTGTATTTGGTATCTGTTCAATAAATGATTAAAGGCTTACTTTTATTTAAGGGTGGCATGGGGTGGTGGGTGGGGTGATCATTACCACTAGTGGGCAGAGCAGTTACACAGCAGCCCCAGCACAGCCCTGGGTTGTCCTCAGTGTAACTGGATGAAGAATGGCTATGCCTTCCCAGTCTGCATGTGAGTTGTATTACCTAACCTACCTGCAGCTCTTCACTGGCAATGGTGAACAGTTTTAAGAACAATGCTTTTATTAGGGGCTTATTTTCAGTTTTCATATTGAAAGAGAATAAGATATACTTAGTTTTTTTTATAATTTAAGAGTATACTATATGTGTGTGTGTGTGTGTGTGTGTGTACATTGTAAATACTTCAAGATAAAGATTTATATAAAATAAAAATAAACATTCCTCTTATTTATTTATTTTTTAAATTAAATCTTTTTTTTTCAGATTATTACAGTTGTTCCTCTTTTTTTCCCCCAAAGCTCCCCTCCATCAGGTTCCCACCCCAA
>NW_006286592.1:97007-97386 GCF_000327345.1 Myotis davidii
AGGGGCAAGACTTGCTTCAGTGGGGCTTTGGTGCTCACTGAGTCTGCCCCCTGAGTGCGTCCCTTGTGGGTCTGAGGGGTTGCAATCTGGATGGTCCCACTCTGACCACAGGGTATACTGGCTCCTGGATCTTTCAGGAGGTGCTAATCTAACCTTTGCCTGAGGCTACTTAGCTGGAGCTCAGCTGTGAAGGAATGCAAGTTGCCCCGGGGTCTTGGGCCAGCTGCAAGTTTGTTAGGTAATTTTCAGATTGCAAAGCCTCCGTGCACAGCTTTGGCAGGGTGGGGTCCCAGGGGATCAATAGGGTGGAGCAAACAGCTATGGCTGATCGTCAGTCCTTCCATGAGTCCCCGAGTCTCAGTGTCCAGGGAAGCACTGG
>NW_006286592.1:97570-101882 GCF_000327345.1 Myotis davidii
AAGACAGCCGCGTCCTTAGGTGCCAGACCCTTCCCGCGCACGCGAGCCCCCTACCTCTGCACTTTACTTCCGCAGCTCCTCTGGCTCTCAGTGTGCTGTTCTTTCCTTCTAGTTCTAGTATTTCCACTCAGCCAGCCTTCTTGTGGTTCTGGATGATGCCCGTTCTGTCTTTTAGTTGTATTCTTGAAGTGGTTGTGTGAGGCAGCAATCTCCGGTGTTTACCTATGCTGCCGTCTTGGTTTCTCCTTCAAATTCCTCTTTTTAAAGCCCCAACCCCATTCAGTCCCTATAATTAACATGATTAACATGTTTTTAAAAATATTCTCATATATACATACAAATATGTTTATATTTGTCATGTATGAATGCAGACATATTAGGTCCTTTTACTTGATTCTCAAGAATTTTATGTACTTGGTTTTAGTGATGGGCATCCAGAAAAGATTGTGAAAGCTAATTCCAATACTTATTTCATGTAATGAGAAAAGTCATGCTGTGATGAATATGCCTAAAATAATTTTCAGAATAAATAGAACATATTTCACCTTTGCTTTTGATAAGTGAAGATGATTTATTTCCCTATCTGAAATTTTAAAAAAATTCTTCTTTATTTTATGCTTAACTAAGGGAAATATGCAAATATGAGAGAGAATCTTGCATTACACTTTTGAACTTTACTTGAGAGTAAATTTTAATAGAGAAGATGAAAAATATGAAGTTAGTGCAAAAAAATTTTCAAAGACCAGGTGGCTAGAATGATTAATGAGAAAACAATGCTGGTGGCCAAATATTTCTAGAGACACAACTGAGATTTGCAAAGAAATAGCCTCAGAATCTGGCTACCCTGTTGCAGAATCTTCACATAATTATGTCCTTTCAACTTCGTAAGGAGCATTGGAAACTTGAATATTCTTCAGCTTTTAATGATTTTCCCTTTACTTAAACCCTTACATCTGTACCACTGCATTCTCCCTCAGATATATCAGACATATAGATCTTTTCTCTGTGATGGCAATGAATTATTTAAGAGCATAGAAGTGCCTTTTTCTTCTCTATTTTTATGCACCTTAGTCATTCCCACTCCATCTGGGTACGATATGGATGCTCTGTAGGTGCTTGTTGAGTTAGTAAGAGAACTAAATCATCAGGGTTGTTTTGTTTGTTTCTGGGTTTTTGTTGTTAATCCTGACCCGAGAATATTTTTCCATTGATATTTTACAGAGAGTGAAAGGGAGGGAAGGAGGAAGAGAGAGAAGAGGGGAAGAGAGAGAGAGAAAGAAAGAGAAAGCAAGATCAATATGAGAGAGACACATGAATTGGTTGTCTCCCACATGAGCCCTGACCAGGGTGGGGACAAACCTACAACCCTAGTACATGTCCTTGACTGGGACTTGAACCTGAGATGGTTTGGTGTACAGCTGGCTGACACTCCAACTACTGAACCACATTGGCCAGGGATAAGTCATCAGTTTTTATTTAAACCTCTATATGATCCTATTTTATTGTAGAATGATATACATTAGATTTATGTAAATACTTCGACCAGGGTCGGGGCAAACCTACAACCCTAGTACATGTCCTTGACTGGGACTTGAACCTGAGATGGTTTGGTGTACAGCTGGCTGACACTCCAACTACTGAACCACATTGGCCAGGGATAAGTCATCAGTTTTTATTTAAACCTCTATATGATCCTATTTTATTGTAGAATGATATACATTAGATTTATGTAAATACTTTAAGTTGGATGTTCAAGTTGTTTAGACCTCTCTCTACAATTTTATTTCTTTCATGGTTTATCAGGAACTCATTTTTAAAATGGGCTTATCCTGTTTATTTTATTTTTTATAAAAGTTTATTTGAGCCAAAATAAGGCCATATGTCTGAAAGCAAGATCTCAAATTGTCCTTCTATTTACTTATAAAATAAAAATTTAATAAAGCATAACCCACATATAAAAATTAGTATAAATCATGGTGCTCTCTGGGTAAATTTTAAAGGCATAATCACACATAAACACAGTACCCATTTAAGAAATAGGACATCCCTAAATTCCAGTCTCCCTCCTTGTGCCAGTCCCAGTTATACATGCAGTCCAAGGTAATTCTTATTTTGAATTATAACATCATAATCTTTTTGAACTTTATATAGAAATAACCTATTTTCACTCAACATTGTGTTTCTAGGATTCGTTTGTGTTGAATATTAGTGTTAAATGTTTGTGTAGGTCATTCTCTCATTACTAAATAGCAATCCATTATTTAACTCTAATAGATTTATTTATTTGTTCTATTTTTTAAAATATGTTTTTATTGATTTTTAGAAAGAGAGGAAGGGAGAGGGATGGCGAGATAGAAACATTGATGAGAGAGAAACATCATAGAGTGGCTGCCTCCTGCTTGTCCCCTGCTGGGGATCTAGCCTGAAACCTGGGCATGTGTCCTGACTGGGAATCGAGCCAGTGACTTCTTAGTTCTTGGGTTGTTGCTCAGCCACTGAGCAACACCATCCAGTACATTTGTTCTACTTTAATGGTCATTTCTATGTATGTCTTTGGTTCCTTTAAGCCTCAGTGCAGAATTTTTGTGTCATAGGATATGCGTATATTCGGCTGCCACACAGTTCTCCACTGTGGCTGTACCAGTTCAGACCCCAGGGTCAGTGGATGGCAGTCCTAGGTTCTACACACCCGGTCACTTCTGGTGCTCTTGTTGGTCTTTTCCTTTTAGACATTCAGGTGGGAAAGCAGCAGGTCTCATTTGTGGATTACTTTGCAATTCCCTGGTAACTAAAGAGGTTGAGCCTTTTTCCAATCTTTTTCAACCATTTGTATTTATCTTCTGTTAAGTTCCTGCTTAGGACTTTGCAGTTTCCTGATGGTCTCTCTGTTTTTTTCTTGTTAATCTCTAAGAGTACTTGGTTCTCAATATATTCTGGATATGGGTTTTTTGTTTCATGCAATCCTTTCCTTCCTTGTGTGGTGTACAATTTCACTTTTATAACCCTGTCTTCTGAAGAAATGACATTTTTATTTATTTCTAAGTGGTACCTTTTTAAACAATTTTCTTTTAAGGATTCTGCTTTTTTGAGTGAACTTGTGTGTGCTGTTGTGTTGTTTTTTAAAAAAATATGTTTTTATTGATTTTAGAGAGGAAGAGAGAAGGAGAGATAGAAACATCAATGTTGAGAGAGACTCATTGATCGGCTGCCTCCTGCACGTCCCCTACTGGGGAATCGAGCCTGCAACCCAGGCATATGCCTTTCACCTGAATCGAACCAGGGACTTTTCAGTCCACAGGCCCTTTCTCAAGTTTATGGCCCATAAATTTGGCCCAGGTTCAAACCAAGAATTGGAAAATATTCAAAAGACGGAGATTGCAGTTTAGCCAAGTTTCTACGATTCTAGCTTTCTGGAATCTTGCCCTCCAGATTCCTATTTGACTTACCTATGGTGATGATAGATAGGTGATAGATAGATAGATAGATAGATAGATGATAGAAAAATCTATCAAACTAGATAGATGGTGTCATATTTGGCTTTTTTTTTTTTTTTGGTTTGTTCTCAGTGGGATTGTTGGTGTGTATCAAATTATTCCATTACAGCTAGAAGCAGATGTTTGATATAAACTTGCTTTTTTAAAAAATTGGAATTCTTACCACTACTTTTCTAAATTTACTTTGTTCTCAAGAAAGATAAATAATAACTATTCCCAATTCTTAGATAAGGTATTTCCTGGCCTAGTACCAAGCAGTGAATATAAATCAATAACTCTTTTCTTCTTCACTGAAATTTTTAATTCCTGAAATAAAGCTATTTTTATTTGTTCTTTATTGGATAGGAAAATAATAATTGTTCTGTTTTCCAATATTAAGATGAATGTAAGGGAGTAAAGAAAGGTAATTTAAATTTTTAAAAAGTATATTTTTCCAGTTCCCAATGGTGAAATGAAAAATAACATCTAGCCCTGACCAGTTTTGCTCAGTGGATAGAGCGCACACTGTATTCACTGAGCAAAACTGGATAGGGCTGTGCTGTTGTTTTTAATTGTTTTCCTTGAGTTTTGTGAAGGATCTTGAGATGAGGAGATATTCCTGGATTATCTCAGGAGGGCACTAAATGCCATTCCAAATATCCAGAGAAGAGGAGGGGAGGGGAGGGGAGGGGAAGGAAGGGCAGGGGGGCAATAACCTGATTGTCCTCCCCCAATGGGGGGGTAGATGTGTGAGTTGGGATACGTTCATACCGTGGAATCTATACAGCAATTAAAATAAACTGCAGCCACCTGTGCTAACAGAGCTACATCCCAAAATA
>NW_006286592.1:102089-112597 GCF_000327345.1 Myotis davidii
TGGGGGCAGCTCTTGCCTGGCATTGCTGTCTCCATCCTAGTTCTCAGAGACCTCTCTCTTTCTGCTTCACTTCCGCAGCTGTCACACCAAGCTAAGCTCCACTGGCATCCTTTAGCCGGTCAACAAACATTTATCCCCTGTCGAAAGGAGTACACAGTCTATAACTTAGGCCTTTAAATTGGCCTTCCCACCTCTTTCTTGCCCTTTTCCAACCTATCAACCAGACAACATTAATAAGCCACCTACTTAGTATAGCTGAAGACACATTCACTGACTATTTAACTTGTGCCAGCCACTGTTCTGGGTTCCGAGGGGAAAAAAAATTACAAATTTGCTGAAACCGGTTTGGCTCAGTGGATAGAGCGTCGGCCTGCAGATTGGAGGGTCCCAGGTTCGATTCGATTCAAAGGCATGTACCTTGATTGCGGGCACATCCCCAGTAGAGGGTGTGCAGGAGGCAGCTGATTGATGTTTCTCTCTCATCAATGTTTCTAACTCTCTATCCCTTTCCCTTCCTCTCTGTAAAAAAAATCAATAAAATATATTAAAAAAAGAAAATAACATCTTATTTTCTTTATTTGTTAATTAATGAACTAACATGTGGACTAGATCTGATTCATGCTTCTTGTTCTAGCCCCAAAGTTCATCTTTCTTTCTCATTGTGATATGGAACAAGGAATATTAAAAATTAATTTGTTAATAGTTAAAAGTAGAATTTATTCATAGTCATGGGGTTGCTTAGTTCACTCAAAAACTGAGATGACTGGTAATAACATTGGGAACCCTAAAGAATGTCAATGAGAAGTAAGATGTCTGTATTAACAAGTGGGATCTTTGAACTTTAAAAACAGGACTTTGTGCACTGTATTTCTCACTTTAAATTTTTATTCATTTCAATGAAACATTTGAACAAGAACTTTGAAAAGTCTATCATCACACATGCCTGTACATGAACTTTGCTCTCCAGAGAATCTGGAGATACATTACTATATAGTACACTCTCCTCAGAGACCATCTGTTCCTTGTCAGGTGGGAGTATGAAGGCCTTTCAATAAGAAATATGAATGTGTGAAAGAAAGATAACCATAGACAATCCCAGGGGAAAAGGAACAGTTTAGAGCTGCAAGCAAAATAACGTCAAACCTTCCCAATATTAGTGATATGATGATAATTGGAATGGAATGACAGATAAGAAGTGTGTTGTTGAGTCCTCTGGGTTTCTATGTCAAAGGCCGACCACTGCCTGGCACTTGGTTGGGCACCAGGAAAGCAATCTTCAAATCTGTCATTTTAAAGTTGAAGCTTCTTTTCTTTAAGAAAAATCAATTTTTAAAAACTTGCTTCAATGTTCTTCAAAATAAACTTAAGTTATGAGCACATAATATTTCTAATAAAGAGACAAAAGAGAAGAATCAGCTTTCCCCCTTATTTATTTATCTTCTGGTAGAAAATGCCTGGTAATGGTCAGGAGAATCGTGGTACATAATACTTTCCCTTAGGGTTGTGGTCTTCAGATTTCAGTATTTTCTGTGGTGCAGTATAAGCTGTGAATTTTTACTAGTCACCTTTTGCATTTTTATTTTTGTGCTGTTCAGTTGTCTGCATGTGATTTAGATCTAAGGTTAAATAATTAGTCTTTCTGAGAAATTCTAATTGACATTCTATAGTTGATGGTTTTAAGGAAACCATGTAAAATGAAGCATTTTTCTTTTATTTTCTTTCTTTTTTGTATCATGGTATTAATTCTTAATATAAATTATTAAGCATAGTTTATATAATTTCAAAAGTTATTCACATTACTGCTCAATACAACAGCTGTACAGAACAAGTTCTTGGCACACATTAAAATGTATATAATTTCAGGTTTTTTAAAACAAAAAATTACCCGTAGGCCAATGGATGGACATATGTACAACCAAAAGGAGAAAAAATTACATATCTGTATATTTAAAGGTAACTTAAGGCAGGATTAATTCATTTTTATTAGAATAGACAAATCAGAGAGATTTTATTTTAGACATAAATATATAAAATTGTTCATATACACATTTATTTAGTATACATTTGGTTTTGTTCTGTATCTTGTCTACCTGGAATAAACCAGGAAATCAAGAATCAACTAAAAATGTTGTTATACTTGAAAAGTGTGAGTTGTGATATGTAACATTTTACATAGTTCATGAGGTAGTGATTTCACATAGAATTTTAGCAGAATTACTAAAAGGGAAAAAAATCACTAAAACACATTGGTGTTTGTAAGGCTGTGAAAATTAATAACAAAAACTGTAGTCAAGGAACATCAATAATGCATGATAAACCCTGCACCATCGTGGAATACTGGATCTGAATATGATGCCCAATGACTGTGCGAGAGGCTAGAAGGTTAGGATGCCCGCCCGCTCCTCCCCCCACCCCCTGCAAGTGAATGCTCTAAAAGAGTGTCCTTAGTCTTCCACCCTCATTGGTCTCTTTGTTGACGTCGGGTAACCTGGGTCCAGATCCTGCCATAGCCCAAATCCCAGAGGAGGAAAGATAACATGATGCCACCAATGCCACTTTCCTGATGCCAGTTTTATTGCTGAATAGAGTGTCAGTAACAGTTGAAAATCTGTGAGTGTTTTAGGGAAGATTCTTGGGGATTTTAAAATTTGCCCTTAACCATTTAAAAGTCTGCATGTAGAACATATGTTAAATGTGTTCCATATGGCCCCAAAGGCACTCCAGAGAATTCCAAAATTCCCTCTACCACAAGTGAAGGGAATTTATCAGAAATCTTTTTAGCCTATATAAGGAAGATCTAAAGATTATTGTCACTGGAAAAAAAAGTTTAAGCAATGATTGACCACTGGCTAGCAATGTTTTCAGGAAATTAAGGAAATGGATGGCTAAACCCAATCCTTCTATGCCTGTTCTGTTTTTTAATGTTAATTACTTATTTGTTTGTTTGTTTTTGGTATAGAGGCAAAAACTGTTTTCTCATTGAATTATCTGAGTTCAGTAGATATGAGGCTTCCATGGAGCTATGGTTTTGGGTGAGTTTGAACATACTCTCCATGTTGGAAGCTCTTTTCCTCCAAGTTCTTTCCTCCCTACAAAAATGCAGGTGCATAGGAATGTCTCCGCATGTAAAGGTTCTAGAGTCCTGGGGAGCCCTACCTTTGAATTTAAATATTTTCACTTTTAACATCATCTCTGTCTTAAATCCCAGGATATTGATTCTACAACAGCTGTGCATTTATTTTACAGTTGCTTGCTTTACTTCAGACCTTACTTGCTCTTCTAATACATTATTTATCATTGTGTTAAGAATAATGCCAGTGGTAAATTGTTGTCAGCATATTTCTCCATTTTGATAGTGTTGTAACGTACCCCACGAATCACAGAAGGACGCCTCAAGAAGTTGAATTAAAGAGTCACATTTATTGTAATCCTGGACTATGAGGGGTCATTCCCAAATCTCATAGTACCTATTTGGATATAGTTCCAGGGTTATATAGGCAAAAAATCACAAAGGTATTGATTACATCTCAGAGTTTGGAATGAGGAACCTGGTTTGCAAAAAGAGCAGTTTACAGAAGCAGAAATTAATCATGTTAATTACAGTTTTGGGTCTCCGGATCACTGAGTTGACAGAACACATCATCTGGGACCGCTGGGTTGACAGGAACACATTATCTAGAGCCCTGGGGCATTGAGACCACTGAGTTGGCAGGATTTCATTATTTAGAGCCCTCGGGTTTCGGACCACTGAGTTGACTGAAACACATTATCTGGAACCCTCGGGTCTTGGGATAATTGTGCTGCCCTGGTTCCCAAGTACAGAGGAATATGCTCTCTAAAACCAGTAAGATAACAATCAATGGGCTAGTCATTCAATCGAATGGGATTATGTATACAATTCAGAAAATCAAAGTAACTTTTCTATTGTTAAGCCAAACAGCAGGGTTAGAGTTAAACTACAGTTTCTACCTGAAGTATGGTTGCTACCATACTTCAATAGTAAGTACATTGACAATCCAAATCTGTACCAATTCTGACAAAGAAAATAATTTATATTTTTAGCACAGATTCTCCTTTTGCATTTTTATCAGTATGTCTTGTATTCCTTTCTATTTTTTAAAGGGGGTTGGGGTTGTGGGGGGTGATTTTGGAGGCAGGGCATTAAATTTTAAGTGACTGATTTCTAAGTAGCTGCAGACTGCTCTGTATGGTCATGTTACAGCTGCACTCCTTTAATTGACAGCACTATCTTGGGAGGTTGGAGGCCATTAAGTGTGGTTATGAGAGGTTAGATGACTTGCCTAAGGGCATGCATCTAGTACCTGGACAAAAATGGACTTTATGTTCAACAATGTAATTAATGAGGGAAAAGTAATAAACACAAATGCAAGTGTTTAAAGCCCCAAACATGCAGTCATATGTAACCAGTTGCCACTCACAGGTTCTAAGTCCTGAAGGCACATTAAAATTACCTGGCTAGCTTTAAAAAAAATATAGTGGACCTCTTCCCCACACACTCTCATCTAATTGAATTTTTATTGGAACCTAGCATCAGTATATTTTATGATCCCCAAATGATTCTAATATGCAAACAGGGTTGAGAAAAACTCATCTCTATATAACAAATAAATGTTTGAGTAGAATAAATTGGTGGTGAGTTTTGCTCAAGAAGCCATTATGAGTATGAAGAAGAGGTATGTTTTGTGGTAATATATCTGAGTAAAAGCAAAAATAGATTTTGCTTAACTTCTCAGACAGTCATTATTCATGGGCACATAGGCTGCTGAAGCAAAGTACTTGAAGTTGAATGCAAGAAGAATAGATGCATTTTCATGGTGTATTCTTCTGAGAAGGGATGCAATCCTGTTAGGCTTGAGAACAATGAATGACAATTTTCTAAAAAGGAAAGTTCAACAGGGGAGTGGATGTTGATGTTAGAAAGGAATAGATATTTAAATAGGCCAGTTAGGGCAGGAATGACGAGAAAAGGCAGGAATGAGGAGAGGAGGTGGGATGTGAAAGTGATAATGCATCAAAAAGAAAGAAAGTGAGCTCTAAGGAGGGGCACACAGCATGGCTTTGATAATGGTGCTAAAAAATGGCATTGGGTTAAATTATTCGTAGATCATTATGTTATGGAATTGGCCTGGAAGAAGACAGTTGAACACTGGGGAGGTTTAGGAAAGCCTTTATTCAAAGCAGCGCTGCTGGTTCAGGGGACTCAAAGATCCAGATCCTGAACAACTTAGACAACGAGATTTTCTCCTTATCTATTTCTGAGTCTTTTTGTTTCCTAACTGCCAAGCTTTTGTAGTGGGCTCTCACCACCCCCCTTCCCCTTGAGTCAGTAAAAATAGTTAATTTAGATTGTATCTAGTGTCCATCCTGCACGGCGCCAGTGACCTCCCTCTAGTTAAGCTGTTACATCCTTGGTTTATGGCCCCTATGAATTGGAAGTATTTAGATAAATAGGTCTTGCAAGAACAGATAATTAAGGAAGGGGCAGTGACTTCAGTAATGTGCATTAGGGATATTGATTAACTAGGTACAGAGTCCGGCTGCTAGTCTCCTACATTCTTTCACAAATGGAGTTACTTATCGGCCAGCAAGAGTGTGCAGTAGAAGGCAGGTTACTGGAACAAATTCAGATTGCTAGTCTCCCAAAAATGTCTTATGCTCCCTATGAAGGTGACTAAAAATGGGGTCTGGTTACCAGAGGAGCCAGTCACATGATTAGAGGTTTGGAACTTTCTTGTCCTTCATTGCTATTCTCAAATACCTATAACACTGAACAAAGAGCCCTTTGCTTGCATAGCTGCCCCCACTAGATTCTGACAGTCTTGGAAGCAGGTCATGCTTTAATTCTCCTTGAATCCATAACTCCTGGCCCAGGATGTGTTCTCCCATTAAAAAACAAATGGATAGAAAAATAAATAGATGAATGAATGAATGAATGAATGAGCATGGACTTTTCTCTTGTGACTATTACCAGGTCCCTGATTGTGCCAGATTTGTGGTCCCTCAAGTCACAATTACATAGCTAACCTGGAAATAATGTGATTACTGTGATACCTGTCAGCTGTTTAAAAAGTTTGATTAGATCTATAAAAGCATTTGTTTCATATTGAAATTTAAGAGCTTGAATAAGATACTGGTGGTTTCTGCAAATGATCAAGTCACTACAATAATGCCCAGCAATTATTTAATTTACCTGAAATTCTAACTATGAGAGATAGAAAGCAAGTTACAAAGTATTATCTGAATTTAAGAAATGCCGCAGTTGCAATAACTTGGCATGTGTTATGGACTGAACTGTATCTCCCACACAATCATATGTTGAAGTCCAAACCCTCAACACTTTAGATTGTGACTGCACTTGGATATAGGGCCTTTAAAGGGGTAATTGGTTAAAATGTGCCTTTAGAATGAACTCTAATCCAATCTGACTAGTGCCCCTTTAAGAAGAGGAAATTTGAACACACAAAGTGGCACCAGGAAGGAGCGTGCACAGAGGAAAGACCATGTGGAGACATGTGAAAAGATGGACTTCTTCAAGCCAAAGTGACAGGCCTTCAGAAGAAGCCAAATCTTGCCGACACCTTGATCTTGGACTTCCAGCCTCTAGAACAGCGGTTCTCAACCTGTGGGTAGTGACCCCTTTGGGGGTCAAACGACCCTTTCACAGGAGTCACCTAAGACCATCAGAAAACACATATATAATTGCATACTGTTTTTGTGATTAATCACTATGATTTAATTATGTTCAATTTGTAACAATGAAATTGGGGGTCACCCCAACATGAAGAACTGTATTTAAGGGTCGCTGCATTAGGAAGGTTGAGAACCACTGCTCTAGAACTTGACAAAACGAAGTTCTGTTGTTTAACCACAGGGTCTGTGGTGTTTTGTTATGGCAGCTTGAGCAAGCTATCACAGCATGCTATTTATTTTTTCTCAATGATGCTGCTAATCAGTTATTTATAGTCAGTCAAGCGTTTTCTTTTGGACATTTAAGTAGTTCTTACCACTAAGTAATCAATAAGCATATGCAGTCTATGCCTAAGCATGTAGGCATGTGGTATTAAAAATTTCTGCTACATGTAATTGGAAAATTTTGCATAATTGATGCAGAGATATGGGGAAAAGCAGTGCTCTGTGAAATGATATTAAATATATGGAGTTATTTAAAATCACCTATTGAAACTGGTTTGAAATATTTGCTCTCACAGTCATGTAGGAACCTCTATTTTATTTTTTTCATGTTTAAACATTGAAAACAATCAGGAACAAATCTCTTTTTAAAATACCTATAAGTCATTGTCAGATTTTTATAAACTTTGAGTGGGAGAATTTTTAAGAAATCACTAGGCTGACTCGATGTGATGTATAGTAATACATTTAAACAGAATTTAAGTAGAGATGAAAGGCGTATTAAAGGCTATAGCAAAAAAACACTCATTTCTTCTGAAAGTGTTTAACATTTCTCTTGTACAACTTTTATGTTCACTTTTGCATTATGTTGTTTAATGAGAGTATGTTCTAGTTAAAGTTTTAAAAAAGTTATTTCAGAAAATAGAATTTAGCCCTCTAGGTATATCAGGCTTTTCAATGTCATATGGATTTTGAACTCCTTATCTATCTTTTATTTATTCTTAAAGAATGTTAGAATAATTCATTTAGGGAAAAAGGAGAATTTATTCATATTATAGTTGTTTCTTTTGAACTTGAATTCTATTGATTGTTGGAACATTAGCTATTCTTTCTTAGCTATACTTTTTTTTTCTGAAGTTTTATTATAGCTAGGTATTTCCCAGGCATTTAATGTTTTGAAGGTATAAAGTGAACTCAAGTATCTTTCACTTCAGCTCAGAAAGTAAGATTTGCAGAAACAGCTGTAGATACTGGCCATGATAAAAGAGTATTTTGTGATCCAACTATTTTATATTTTTGTTCATAAAATTTGACGCTGAGTAATGGGACATAACCCATTTAAAACTATTAACCCAGACTGCCTCCCTGTTCTTTCACCCAGACTCTGCCTGCCCTCCAATCACAACACACACACACACACACACACACACACACACACACACACACACACCATGGGAACATGTCATAGTTGTGCTCTCATTATCTTAAACTTAAGAGTTTCTAAATAAAGCCAGTATTTTATATGAAATAAATGATTAAATATCAAACTATTTGATAAGTATATGTATATTGTGTACAGTTTATTTTTAATTCATTTATTTTAATCTTTTAATAATGTGTCTTAATTATGTAAATGAACATTTAGTATCCAATTTATAATGACACTAGAGGCCCGGTGCATGAAAATGCATGCCCTCGATGGAGGGGAGTGTCCCTCAGCCCGACCTGTGCCTTTTCACAGTCTAGGAACCCTCTGCGTGAGGCAACCGGGCGGCCGATCAGGGGATGGTGCCACTGATGAGTGGCCAGCCCTACCCCCCCATTGCCCCTCTGATACCATCCCCCAATCACCATCCAATCATGTCCCCTCCCTCTGCCTGCTGGCATGTGCCTTGGCTGGCTTGGTGCCACCTTCTCACCAGCCCCACCCCTCACCGACTGGTCATCCTGCCATTAGGTCGATTTGCATATTATGCTTTTATTATATAGGATTAGTAGAATGACCTGTGTTTGATATATCACTCTACCATTTGTTAGCTGACTTGGAGCAACTCAATTAATTTTCTTGTGCCTTAGATTCCTTGTCAAAATAAGTTATTAATAACTCTACTAGTACCTATGATGGGCTATATAATTCATGGTATGGGAAATTGCTTAATAAACAAGTAAATGCTCCTCACGTGTTGTTGTTGTTGTTGTTGTTATTTTTATCATTGGAAAGATGGTTGCTATTTCAAAGTGTCTTTATTTTTTAAATTAACATGAACACCTGCCTACTATTATATTATGAAAGAAAATCAAGGATTCAAAATCATCCTGGAGGCATCCAAATTGAAAAGAAATAAGTAAAATTGTCTCTCTGTGCAGATGTTATTTTATATGTAGACACTCCTAAAGAGTCCACCAAAACCAGTCATAATTAATAAATGAAATCAGTTACGTTTCAGGATACTAAATCAGCATTAGTTGTGTTTCTGTACACTAACGACAACTATCTAAAAAAGAAAGACAATGATTCCATTTGCAATAGCATTAAAAACAATAAATTATTCAGGAATAAATTTAACCGAGGAGATGAAGGTTCTGTACATTGAAAGAATAAGATATTGATGAAAGAAATTGAAGAAGAAACAAATAATGGAAAGATATCATGTGTTTTGGGATTAGAAGAGTTAATATTGTTAAAACACTACCTAAATCAAGGTACAGATTCAATACAATTTCTATAAAAATTCCAATAGTATTTTTAACCAAAATAGGAAAAACAATCAAAATTTGCATGGAATTCTCAAAAGACCTCAGGATAAAAGAACAAAGCTGAAAGCATCACACTTCTGGATTTCTAACTATATTACAAAAATGTAGTAATCAGAACAATATGTTATTGGCATAAAAACAAAGACATAGGAAAATGAAACAGATTGAGAGCCCAGAAATAAATTCCTACATGCCCAGTCCACTAATATTTGTCATGAATCCATGAAGACTCAATTTGGAAAAGGTAGACCCTTCAATAAATTGTGTGGAGAAAACTGGGTATTCACCTGTACAATGATGAAATTGGACCCTTTCTTACACCATTCACAAAAAATTACTTGAAGTAGCCTAAAGTCTTAAATTGTTTAAGACCCAAAACTGTAAAACTCCTGGAAAAAATATAGTGGAAAAGTTCTTTGACATTGGTCTTGGCAAGGCTATTTTGGACTTGACACCAAAAGCATAAGCAATAAACACAAAAATCAACAAGTGGGATAATGTCAAACTAGGAAAACTTCTGTATCACAGAAGAAACAATCAATTAAACAAAAAAGGCACCTATGGAATAGGTGAAAATTTTTGCAAACCATGCATCTTAAAAGTGGCTAGTGTTCAAAATGTACAAATGACTCATACAACTCAATAACAAAAAACAACACAAAACACAATCCAATTTAAAAATGGACAAAGAACTCGAAATGATATTTTTTTCCAAATAAAACATACAGATCACCAACAGCTATGTGAAAAGATGGTCAGCATCACTAATCACCAAATAAAAATAAATCAGAGCCATGGTGAGATATCACCTCATGCCTATTAGAATGGCTATCATGGAAAGGACAAGAAACAAAAGTGCTGGTGACGATGTGGAAAAAAAGGGAACCCTGCGTACTGCTGGTGAGACTATAAACTGGTACAGCCTCTGTGGAAAACAGTATGAAGTTTCTTAAAAAAATAGAACTACTACATGATCCATCAACCCCATTTCTGGGAATATAGTTGAAGGAAATGAAACAACTATCTCAAAGAAATACATGCACTTTCATGTTCATTGTGGCATTATTCATAATAGTGAAGACATGAAAGCAACCAAACCA
>NW_006286592.1:112984-118023 GCF_000327345.1 Myotis davidii
AGCTAAATAAAAGAAAGAGGAATTGTAACTCTAACCCCAAAATTCAAACATCACACGAATATGAAAGCACAATAGCATTTGTACTCATGTATTACAACAGATTTTGTGAAATATTTATTTTATTATTTCATATTTACATGTTGTATAAATGTATGTTTCTCTTGGATTCACTACATTTTGATTCTGGTCAGTTTTAACTTCCTTGTTTTTGAAAGATTTCTCTGTGTGTGTGTTTATGGGTAGCTTTTGCTGATTTTATTTTGGAATGTGTGGACATTTTCTTAATTATTTTCTCGAAGGCATGTCTTCATTAATTTTAGAGCCACTTAAATGGTACAGAACTGGCTATTCTTATCAGAATTATAAAAATACTTCACAAGGACAATCTTTATCATTATTTGGCAAGATTTGAGAATGCTTGAAAATGTTTCCAGGTCTAATTTGATCTGTCAAGATTTTTGTCAAAGTGGATAATTGAAAATGTGTCCAAGTGAAATAGAATATATCCTCACCAGAGGATATATTTTTCCATTGCCTTTTCAGAGAGTAGAAGGGAGGGAGGGGCAAGAGAGAGAAACATCAATGTGAGAGACACATTGACTAATTGCCTTCTACACTGGCCCCAACTGAAGACAGAGAACAAACTAATTCACAACCCAGATACCTGCCCTTGAACAGGAATCGAATCTGTGATTCTTTGGTGTATGGGCCAACACTCTAACCACCTAGCAACATTAATCTGGGCAAGTAGCATAATATTTAAGCAAATAAAACACAGTTTGAACTAAGATCAGTAGCTTTCAAAGTGGAATGTACTGAGATCTCATATGGTAATACTGAATGCTTCAAGGTAGGCCTCTTCTCTAAGTTAACATTTTCTTTACTACAGTAAGAGTATCATTTTTGCCTGTGCTTTTAGTTGAGAAATTAACTATAGGCCATCTATAGTCAGTCATGAACATAAAGTATTTTCAGGATTGGTAGTGAGTATGTTTAATGTGTAAAAAGATGCACCAAACGTTGAGGACAGCTCCGGGGATGCAACTAAGATGCTATAAAGTGAAGGCCTGGGAAAGAACAGCAAATGATATAAATTTATGACTCAGGAATCAAGATGAGAACTAGAATATTCTTCTTGACAGTTGATAGCTGAATAAAGGTTCAAGGGCAGGAATGTAGTTAAACTCAGGCCCAGATTTATGGCATCTGCTTAAGCAGAAACTGTTCTAAACTCTATAAGCTCATATCTGTATGCTAAACAACAAGTTATAGGGGAATCTTATCAAGTCTTTAGTGTGTTTGAAAGCCTAAATTTAAAGGAGGCTGTGAAGTCACTTTGAATACCTTGAGGAATATTAGCGTATTAGGAACTGACAAAGATTCTTTGCCCAAACTTCAGCCAGGCTCCTTGAGGCCCTCTGTGGGACTAAGCCCCACCACGAGATTCTGCCTATATCCTTGTGAAGTCTACTTTATCTTTATTTTTATTTTTATTTTTTTTTTTGGCTAATCCTTACCGAGGATATTTTTTCCATTGATTCTTAGAAAGAGTGGAAGGAAGAGGGAGAGACAGAGAGAAATATCAATGTGAGATATACACATCAATTGGTTGCCTCCTGCATGGACCCCAACCATGGCTGGGGAACCTGCAACCAAGTGTCATGCCCTTGACCGGAACCAAACCCTGGACCCTTCAGTCCACAGGCAGATACTCTGTTCACTGAGCCAAACCAGCTAATGCGTGATGTCCACTTTAACAAGAATCCTGCTAAGTTTAGAGAGAATCCTCATCCTTGATATCTGATTACCATCAACATCTGACTTAATTCCTCATCCTCCATCATCTACCAAATGATATGTGATCATCTTGGCCTGCCTTCAGCAAGAGTTCAGTTATGTTAGTTCAGCAAGAATTAAACTACCCTTTCCATAATTTTTCATTCATCAATTCCTCACTCTGCTCCTTAGCTATAAGCCCCCCTTATTCTTCTTGTATTCAGAATTGAACCCAGTTCTATACTGAAGTCTCTTTTCCCCTATTGCAAGAGTCCTTTATTCAATCTGTCTTTACCATTATAACTACTGTCCATCACTGGATTTTCTTTTTGTTTAAAAATATATTTTTATTGATTTCAGAGCGAAAGGGAGAGGGAGAGAGAGATAGAAGCTTCAATAATGAAAATCACTGATAGGCTGCCCCCTACACACCCCATACCAGATGAAGCCTGCAACCTGGGCATGTGACCCGACCGGGAATTAAACAGTGACCTCTAGGTTCATAGGTCAATGCTCAACCACTGAGTCACACAAGCCAGGCTCTCTGCCTTTTCTTTGACAGAGCACACAAGCTTTGTCATAATTGTCTGTGAATTAATTTTAAAATTTATATTCCAATGAAATAGATAGTTATTCAGTATAAGATACATATCTGATATATCTTCAGTATATATTATGCATTATATATCACCAACTCTCTCTCTATGCTTGATATTTTACTAATTTTTTATTATGTACTATATATTACATATTACATACTATATATTACTTACTACAAATGTTTTATATTACTTAATTTTATTAGGCTAACACCTTATATAATAAAAGGCTAATATGCAAATAGACCAAATGGCAGATAATCAGTCACTATGTTTTGCACTGAGCACCAGGGGGCAGGTGCTCAATGCAGGAGCTTCCCTTGGTGGTCAGTGCACTCCCACAGGGGGAGTGCCGCTCAGCCAAAAGCTGGGCTTGCCGCTGGCAAGTGCAGCAGCGGTGGTGGGAGCCGCTCCCATCTCCACGGCAGTTGGACATCCCCCAAGGGCTCCCAGATTGTGAGAGGGTGCAGGCCAGTCTGAGAGACCCTCCCTAAGTGCACTAATTTCATGCACTGGGCCTCTAGTATATTATAAAAGTTATGTACAAAGTAATAAGCAACTTTTTGATTTTAACATTAAGTTAATATTAGGTTATATATAGCACATAATATAATACAGTTTATATTATATCATAATATAGTTCATAGTATGATATACTATATATAATTGCAGATAATTACAATAATTATATAATACTAGAGTCCTGATGCATGAAATTCATGCAAGGGGCTTGGCCCTCACAGCCATGGAGGCTTGCCTCGGCCCTCACAGCCTTGGCTTTGTCAGAAGGACATTTAGCTGTCTGTTCTAATTATCATATTGTGCTTTTATTAGTATAGATAATTATTTACTGATACTAAAAGTTCAAGTAGAGAAATAGAGCACTGATTTCCTCATTCCCAGTGTTCTCCCAGTCAGTGTTCTTCCCAGGACTGACAAAAGTAATATCCAAAACCCCTTTTGAAATCTAGATCTTGATCCTGGAAATCTCAATCTGCGTAGGACCGGGAATTGTTCTCATTGTCATTTAAACCGAAGTAGACAACAGCCTCTGGTGGGGACAAAGGCAGGTGGAGTTGGATCTCAGAGCCAGATCTGTGCAGGTGCGGCACAGCCATTCCATTAACCTCCCACTAATGCAATATATATTTCATGCAATTGAAATTTATAGAATGTGCTCATTTCATTAGGGTGAAGTTTAATGTACTTATGCCATGAATTCAGGTTTTGTTTATGGTTTTAATGTCTAGGATCACCCTTTACTTATGCTTTATGTACTTAAAGTTAGTGCTATTCAAAATTAAGATTTTCTCTTTAACTTCTAAATGTATACACAAAGTATTATCTTCTCCTTTACAAATAATAAAAAGTTTATACCAAACACCAAAGATAAAAACCAAAGACCTCAGCCAGTTTTATTTGCTCATACTTGTCATCAAAGCATAATGTCATATTAAAGAAATGATATAGAAAAGCAATTTTTAAAGTTCTTGTTGTGCATAATTACTGTGATTGATATAAATGTGGGCATGCCAAATAAACATGAAAGAAAGCACGTATCTATTACATATTATGTATGTCATTTAGAGAATGTTAATGTAAGCCTTGGTTTTTAAGAGGGTGACTACATTTTACTTCCTAGAATGATTGGAAGATCAAGTCATCATAAAAGAAAAACAAGGAAAAATATTGACAATGATTTAACATCAAAATACAAAGGATATTTTAAAATATTTTTGTAGTAAAATTCAGAGTATCATGTAATAAAAATAAAAAATAAATATTTTATTCTGACATAGAATTTGCATGCAGTGTATTTCAGGTGGGAGGAAAATAAATACACTTGAGATGAAAGCTCTGCTTCTGTCTTATAACGTTATCCCATAGAAAAGTATATATGCTTTTCCTAAATATTGTGTGTGTGTGTGTGTGTGTGTGTGTGTGTGTTTTGGGGGGGGGTGTTAGGCAGCACTTAACATTGTTACTGTGTCTATTTATATTGTTCATGTATTTTCCTTCTGTTTACTGTCTTCACTATGTTTAGAATATGTTTGCTGACATCAGGGTCAATGGAACAAATGGTAATGGGCTTATTAAAATAAGAACATACACTCTAATAAGTACCTTTGGTATGTTACATAATAAATAAGTTAACACCTTTAATAAAAGATAAAGAGAGATACAAACATTTTAACAAAAATTGTTTTTTTTAAGTATATATTTTATTGATTTCAGAGAGGAAGAGAGAGGGAGAGAGAGATAGAAACATCCATGATGAGAGAGAATCATTGATTGGCTGACTCCTGCATGCCCCCCACTGGGGATCAAGCCCATAACCCAGGCATGTGACCTGACTGGGAATTGAACTGTGACCTTCTGGTTCATAGGTCAACACTCAACCACTGAGCCATGCCAACTGGGAAACAAAAACTGTTTTATCCTCTTTCACAAAAGCTGTAGGTTCCAAGGCAAGTTACCGTATTTGCCGGCGTATAAGACGATTTTTTGGCCCTGAAAAATATGCCTCCAAGTGGGGGGTCGTCTTATACGCCAGGTACACTTCAGATAGACTGCCCATAGTGCTTGCCCCGTGCCATAGTGGCCTCCCGATGCCCGCCCACTTCATTCCACATACCGTTCAGGCATCAGCAGCGCTGCTGGGTG
>NW_006286592.1:118453-122178 GCF_000327345.1 Myotis davidii
ACATTTTGGTTATTGAATATAAATTAAAATGTTAAAATCAAATCTGATATTGTTTTACCTTTTATTTGGTGTGTGGAAGGTGTGCAGAAGAGGGGGTAGTCATATACGGCGAGTATATAACAAACTCTGTATTTTGAGTGGAAATGTTAGGGGGTCATCTTATACGCCCCAGTCGTCTTATACGCCGGCAAATACGGTATATGAATTCTGAAAACTGATAGTCAAGTCCCTGTGGAGAGAGGAATGAGGAATTCACCTCTTCAATGAAGGAAGATGTTTGCTGGCCTGAAGAGCTCCATAAGCCTTTAGCAAGTGAAGAACTGTTCATTAGGAAGTTAGAATAGTACCATAAGTTTTAAAATGTTGATCTAATAAAGAAGAACACCTCGAAGTAGTCCTTCATTTCTTGCAAGGTTTTGACTCAAAGGTAAATCGTGTAAGAGTGCAGGAAACACACCAGGTCAAAATGTTGGCCACATCTGTTGTCTTCTTTAATCTCTTAATCTTTGTGAATTAGCTCTTTAACTATGTTTGAAGTAGTGGAAATGTTATTTCTGAATTTTGTTTGAATAATTCTTCTCCAAGATGCTGAAAGTACTTTATCAGAATTAGAGTCTAGGAAATTATGCATTCCTTAACTAGATTTTTAGATTAAACTATGAGATAAGCCCAGAAGTACATAAAGATAGTGAAATTCTATTTGCAGCGTCAGTGTTTCAGTATTTTATGAAATTAGCAAAGCTTTATTGTATTTTCTGCCTGGGTACTCAATTGAATAAAAGGCATAATAAATAAGAATTCAAAAGTAGAATTTTGTTGAGGGGGAAAATAAATTAGAAACAGTAATGTAATCACACTCATATATATTTTATGAATTTCGTGCATTCTGTATTTGAAAGTTTGTTGAAATATACTTGGGTATTGAAATATAGATTAACATTGAAAATTTTAATATTTTTCTACATACACATTCCTTTGCACACAAAAATATAAAAATGTCTGCCTAAGCCAGTTCTCAGGCTATTCTCTCCCATTATAATAACTGAGTAATGCAGAGTATTTTCAAAGTTAAAGAAACAATATTGCTTTCTCTCACTCTGGGGCTTTTTGAATTTTGAGGCAAATTATCACACATACCTTTCTTCCATTTCAATACGCCAGTTTGGAAGAGTGGGTCAAAATTAATTTTGTAGTTTTGAGATTTTTTGGTAAAACAGAAAGTGAGGGAAACAGAACAGATTTCCCTTTCCATGTTGCTGAAATTTCATATATGTAAAATAAAAGGAACCTCTGTCGGTGCCTAATGGTAAACAATGTACAGCTACTTCTGAATTGGACAACATTGGTACCCATGGTACCCAGATGTCCAAGGACGAGGTTGGCGTGCTCACAGTGGTCTTGTAAATAAATCAGCTCAACCTTGGCTTCATAGTTTGAGAAATTTCACAGGAAAAATAATGTGGTTTCCTTTGTCTTGGCTGATCTCCACCAACTAAACTGGACAATCACATGAGGCCAAGTTTGTAAGCAGAATAATGCGACAGATGCTCAGGCTGCCAATGACAGCACTATATTTTTAAGGATGCTCCAATAGTATTACTTAGATTGCCTTCCCTTGCCTGTCTCAGAGCAAGTTTTCTCCTGTGGCTTCTGGAGAGATATGTAGATATATATATATATATAATGGGCATTTATTTCTATTTCAAATATTCTGTTGTCTTCTCTCAGTAATTTCAGTCTATTTGGTTACCTAAATCAGAGCTCATGTTGCAAAATTTTTCTTGTGACATGTTCTTTTTGCCATTCAGCATTGTTTCTCAGCATTTAACCCTGAGGAATCACATGCTAGTGGAGTATTACTCCAAATAAAAGTCCCAGACAGGTAAATCCACTGCCAAAGCAAGCAAACCCACAAATCTGATAGTGCCTTACAAAGCTTTGCATCAATGATTTTGGTATGTTCATTATTTCCATATCCTTCTGAATGCCTCTCCTGTGCTAGAATAGTCTTTCAAAGATTTGACTATATCTATAATGAACTTATGCAAAATCTAAAGGCATTAAAAGAAGTTAGTAGACACATGTCATCATCATCCTTATAGTCATCATCATCATCATCACCAACACATATTGAATACTTACTCTACTAGGCATGTGCCTGTTACCTTAATCTTACCTAATTTCATCATCCCATAACTCCTGTGATACATTGGTAGGAATCAGCATTCACGTATTTAGATGAGGAATGAGTATGTAGAGAATTGAAATCACTTTCCTAGTGACACGCAACTATTAGGGACAGGCTGGAATTCAAACCCAGGGTTTTCTGCTTCTAAATCAATGTTTTAACTCATAGTAGTAGACCTCAATCAGATATATTGAAATTGGTGCATTCCTAAGCACTTTAATACTTCCTCAATTTGTGCTAGCCTTATGGATGCCAGAAATGTCTCAGACCCTAAAACATCTGTTCAGCTCAGTTATACTTCCTTTACTCTGATGAGCATTTATTGAATACCCACTAGGAGTGAGGCACTGTTGTAGGCACTGGAAATTCAGAAATACATAAGATACATCATTTTCTCTGGCCAAGCAAGCAATGGGTTAAAGACGTAAGACATTATACAACCTTTAATTTATTGAGTAGCTGCTTTTCTCCATTTATTATGTCTCAGGAAAAAAAGTGCCTATGTACAAATAACCTAATAACTGCTAGTTTCACTGCCTAGGAGAATTAGAAAATTATTCTTCTAACCAGTAGGCCAGTTAGAATAAGATAAATGATCATAAATATCTAATGTGCTTAAATTGCTTCTAAAGAAGCCATGCCTTGCAGGCAGTAAATGTCAACATATTTATTAATGATGTAATTAAGGATTTGACCTCTTAAGTAAAACAGGCATTTGATAAAATAATACTTATTTCATGAAATAAGAACATGTTTCTTTTTGGTGTCAGTACAGAAGTAGAGGAGTACACAGATTTCAAATGTCTGTATTCATCTTTTATTATTCTGAGCATTCAGCTTGAATCAAATGGAACAATCATTCTTATGAAGCATTGAGGAGAATTTGGTAATGTTATAAAGTGATGTTTGGATTTTTGAAATGTTTTCTTAAGTTTATTCCATGTATTTTGAAATACCTCAGCATATATTTTACTTGACTTGAAAATCTACTTAAGTTCCATTCATTGATTTTTTTTTAACTATTTGAAACAGGTAAAATGGCACTGGCTGATTGAGTTATTGTAGTAGAAGAACAATTTGGGGGAGATAGGCAAATAGATATAGGGTTTATTCTCCTTGAGAATTCATTCAATTGCTGGAAGAAATCAGTATCAGTCTTAAGCCAATACTACTGAAATATAGTAGGTAAAAGTTATAATAGTAAAAATCTATATATTCTTGGACCTTATCCCATCCAAATAATCGAGGTGTAAACATTTTTATTTATTATATGAGCAAATTTCCAGCTGACATCAGCTTGATTTAAATAAGAACTTTAATAAAACTTCAGTGTTCATTATTTGACATCAGCTTGATTTAAATAAGAACTTTAATAAAACTTCAGTGTTCATTATTTTACCATTTTATTGATATAATTATTAGCTACGGAATTTTATTTGGAAACTTTTTTTCTTTATTGATTAAAGTATTACATATGTGTCCTTATTCCCCCCATTACCCCCCCTCCCCACCCCCGCACTCATGCCCTCACCTGCCC
>NW_006286592.1:122197-130086 GCF_000327345.1 Myotis davidii
TTTTTATCCACTCATCTGCTGATGGGCTCATAGGCTATTTCCAAGTCTTAACTATTATAAATTGTGCTGCTATGAACAAAGGAGTGTATATATCCTTTCTGATGAGTGTTTCTTTCTGATGAGTGTTTCAGGTTTCTTGGGATATATTCCTAGAAGTGGTATCACTGGGTCAAATGGGAGTGCCATTTTTAAGTTTTTTGAGGAATCTCCATACTGTTCTCCACAGTGGCTGTACCAGTCTGTATTTCCACCAGCAGTGCACTAGGGTTCCTTTTTCTCTGCATCCTCACCAGCATTTGTCATTTGTTGATTTTTTCATGATAGCCATTCTGACAGGTATGAGATGATACTGCAATGTCATCGTTTTGATTTGCATCTCTTGGATGATTAGTGACTTTGAGCATGTTTTCATATGTCTCTTGGCCTTCCTTATTTTCTTCATCTTTCAGGTTTTCTTAAAGACTTAACAAAACATTTAAAAACTTTTCTGTTTGGATCTCAAATTCTGATAAATAACGAACCATTCTCAGCATTAGTCGATGTGCCCTGTGATCTATGGTACTGTGATCCTATATCTGAACTAAGTTGGTGGAACAAATTGGAAAAGCAGTATCCAATTATTATCTTAGGGTCTTAATTAGTTTGCAACATTTTGATGAGAAAATGGTTGTAGCATGATTCACCATGAGTTCAACACTGTAAACCTCCGATAGCGTTTTGTGGTTTGTTGTTTATTATACTTCTTTAATATGGAACAAAAGTAGTCATTAGACCCCTGACATGTTCTGCAAAATTGAATATAAGCAGTTTCATAGCCAGGGGATCAAGCATGGAAAAGGCAGCAGCATTGCTTTTTAAAGGGAAATGCTATAGCTGCCCTCTGAGAATTATACAATCAGGGCTATTTGGCTGCTTTGAAATATTCTGCTTTTGCAGAATTCTTCCCCAGAACAAAAAAAGTTTAGATTTTGGTGCACACTACATATTCTTCATATATCTGAAATAGTGCAGGTTCTGGCGGGAAGAACTGGCAATATCATAGTTCCCACAGTAGCAAGAATGTGATTTAGAAAGAAAAGGAGAATGCACCAATTCAAAAAGGCAAGCTTATCTTGCCTTCATTGTACTTTATTTGAAGACAAACTTCCCAGAGGCCTGAGCTTAAAAATTTGTTGGAATGAAAATAGTTTGCCATAGTCTATAACTTTTAATATGATACTATCGCAATTATATCATAATAACTGTTATATGAGCTATTATGGTGCAGGCCACCATCTTAGGGATTATATATATATCGAGTGATTACATTTTCACAATAACCTAGCAGAACAGGAGTGCTGTGAGAAAGGTACTATTATCATTACAGTCCCCCGTATGTCCACAGATGAGGACACTGAAGTACAGCGAAGGTAAATATTAGCAGATATGTGTCAGGGGCAGGTTTTGATCCCCGGCAGTCTGACTCCAGAGTCCATTATGCCATGCTGGCTCCCAGTTAGTGTGGGGGTTTGAAACCTCACCTGTTTCCTAATTACTGCCTGGCATCTTCATCTGGGTTCATCATAGATCTCTATCAGCAGTAGGGTTGGGGTGCATAGTACCAAAACATAAGATACAGTTTACACTTTAAACAGACTAAACGTCTTTCCCTGTATACCTCACTTATTGTTATCAACCAGAATTTATCGAGAGACCTACTATGCACCAGGCATTATGCCAGATGTCTGATGCAATTTTATAAAAGACAAAGTTTCATTTTCATAGATCATGCATTGTACTGCTTGGATGCTACATAAATGTTATTTTAGCCAGAAGCTAATTTCCATTGTATCACACATATCAGTATGTTGTAATGCTTGACTTTGCAGCTGTCGCATCCATAAATATTTGGCAAGGAAGAGCTATGCTTTAGTACCATATTTGAAAAATCTGTATTCATGTCATACACTAGGGCACATTGGCTGGAGAATTCACTATACTTAAAATTATGAAATTGTAGGTCCTAATATGTAAACTTCAACTCATTATTTGTTTGAAGCAGGCAGCGTATTTTTGGTTCCTTCCTGAAAATAGATCTGGATGTGGCATCAAAGCACAATCTGTAAAGGAAAATGTGACAAATTAGATTTAAATTAAAATTTTAATTAAAAATTTAAAAATTTGCTTTGCAAAGTATGCTCTTAAGGAAATGAAAAGAAAAAAACACACAGACTCTGCGCATATATTTGCATATTATAAGTCCAACAAAGAATTTGTACTCAGAATACATAAATGATCTCAAAACTCAACAATGTGAAAACCAACAACTTGTCCTTAAGCCCAGCCACTATAATAATATACCACAGACTGGGTAGCTTAAACAGCAGATGTTTATTTCTCACAGTTCTGAGGTCCAAGGCCAAGGTGCCTGCATACTTGCGCCTGCAGGAGGCCTGCTTCTTAGTTTGTTGATAGTCACCTTCTCACTGTGCACCTTCTCTCTCTTCTTATAAGGACACTAATCTCAGAATGAGGGCCCCACTCTCATGACTTAATCTCAACCTAATTGCTTCCCTCAGGCCCCACCACCAAATACCATCACACTGGGGCTTAGAACTTCAATATGTGAACTTTGTAGGGACTTAAACAGTCAATACATAACACTACCCAATTCAGCACTAGTTCAAATTCAAAAAAGACATTTCCCCAAAGATGATACAGAGATGGGAGATAAGCACATGAAAAGATTTGTTCAACATCCTAAGTCTTTAGGAAAATGTAAATGAAAATTGCCATGTAATTCCACTATACCCTTATCAGAATGTTTAAAACGTAAACAACAAAAAAGTGGTCATACTAAGGACAGGTAAAGATTCAGGGCAACTAGAGCTCCCTTGTTGAAGGAAGTGCAAAATGGTACAGTGAGCCCTTTGGAGAAGAGTGTAACAGTTTATTAACATTATGATGGAAAATATTTATTTTTTAAATATAGTTGACATATAATATTATTTTAGTTTCAAGTATATAAAATAGTAAATTAGCATGTGTATACCTTACACTGATCATCACAGTAAGTCAAGTCATGATCTATCACCGTATAAAGTTCTTACAATATCATTGACTGTCTTTCTTGTGCTGTAGATTATATCCCTCGACTTGTTTATTTTATAACTGGAAGTTTGTACCTCTTAACCCCCTAAACCTGTCTCGCCTCTGCCACCACCCTCCTCCCAACTGGCAATTAAATATTTTTCACTGTGTCTGTGAGTCTGTTTCTGTTGTTTATGTGGGTTTTTTTAAGATTCTACATGTAAGTGAAATCGTATTGTATTTGTCTTTGTCTGACTTCTTTTACTTAGCATAATACGTTCTAGGTCCATCCATGTTATCCTAAATGAAAAGATTACATTATTTTTTTCTGGTGGACTACTATTCCATTAAAACACACACACACACACACACACACACACACACACACACACACTCACAGCTGCTTCCATATCTTGGCTATTGAAAATGGTGCTGCAATGAACAAAGAGGTACATATATTTATTTTTATTACTTTTTTATATCTTTGGATAAATACCCCAAAATAGAGGTGCTGTATTATATGATAGTTCTTTTTTAACTTTTGTCACAACCTCCATGATGACTATACCAATTTATATCCCCATTAACATTGCATAAGAGTTCCCTTTTCTCCATATCCTTGAAAACGCTTGCTATTGGTTGTGTTTCTCATAATGGTCATTCTGACAGGTGTAAGAGCAGATTTTTTATGACCCAGCAATAACCCTCCTAAATATATGCCCCCCCCAAATAACTATATTTCCACAAAAACCTTTATTCATAATTATATGAAAATGTGGAGATGTCTCAATGTCCTTCAGCAGGGGAATGGATAAACAAAATGTGCTACATCCATACAATGGAATTCTACTGAACAACAAAAAAGAATGAATTCTTGACAAATGTAGCAACATGGATGAAGCCCAGATGTGCTCTTCTTCAAAGGTTACATGCTGTATAATTCTGTTTTTATAACATTCTAATGGTAAAAAGGAAAACTGTAGGAACAGAGAAAAGATCAGTGGCTTCTAGGCATCAGATTTGGGGTAAAGGGTTGAATCCAAATGGGCAACATGCGGAAATTTTAAAATATATATATTTTATTGATTTTTTACGGAGAGGAAGGGAGAAGGATAGAGAGTTAGAAACATTGAGGAGAGAGAAACATCGATCAGCTGCCTCCTGCACACCCCCAACCGGGATGTGCCCGCAACCAAGGTGCATGCCTTTGACCAGAATTGAACCTGGGACCCTTCAATCCATAGGCCAACGCTCTACCCACTGAACCAAACCAGTTAGGGCAACATGTGGAAATTTTTATGGTGGCAGAACTGTTCTGTATCATGATTTTGGTAGTGGGTACAAGACTCTGAATTTTCTGAAACTCAGAAATTATACAACATGAAGAGTGAATGTTGTATAATACCTTAACTGTATGTAAGTTTAAAATTTGACAAATAATGAAAATTATAAATAATGGGGATAAAACACACAATTGCTACATTTTTGTGTGTGTGTGCAAGAACTTTAATGAAGTTCACATCCACTGAATTCCTTGGCTTTGTCTGTCCATCTCTGAAATGTGTTCTTCAGAAAGCAATCGACAATGTGGTGAAGATTTTTTTGTAGTATTATTAATCACATAGAAATTGAAAACAACTTAACCATGCAGTTATAGTGGGGTAGTTAAATAAAGATGTATTTACCACTTACAGGCATTAAAATATGTTTCTGAAGGTTAATTACCTAGAGAAATTATCATTCTTCACTGATGTACTATCAGTTTACTCTATTGACTTACCCAATTTATCTTCAAAATACTGATTATCAAATATTTTAAAACTTCTAGACAACTTTCTAAAATATACTACATATTCAAGTTGGTTCAAATGCTTTTCTGTAAGCTACATAGCCGATATATATGGATAGGTAGATAAGTAGACAAAATGAGTAATATTTCCACCTTTATAATCATTTCAGCTCCTCTTTTATTTTTCTAGCTAAGACCAATGGGATGAGAATAGAGCTAGTATCTTTGACACAATTCATTTTTCTATTTGTAATGTCCTCTATTCCCATATTCACCAGTAATAAAAAGCCACATGATATATAAATGGTATTTTGCAATTTCCAAAGTATTATGTTACATTAGCCTCTTTGATTCATCACTAGACCCGCTGATATAACCCCCCCCACACACACACACTTATACAGGCACCTGAAGCCTAAAGAAGCTTAACAATTTTGCGGGATCACATTTTGGTAGGTAGATGTTAAAGTCAGAACACCAATCCAGATGTTTCAACTCCTCATCAAATACCCTGTTCAATATAATGTGCTGTTTATTTTCTCCAAGATTTTTCCTTTTGAAGACATATGCCCTGTCTTACAAAGGTCATTTATTCCATTATTGCCATTCTCATTCATCTTTGTAACATTGTACAGTCTCTATAAAATTCTCAGGAGAAACAGAGTTTCTGAACTAAGACGATGTCTTCAGATTGCGTTTTGACATATAGCAGTGTGGATTTTCTTTTTCAGTGTGCACTTCTGTGCCTTCTTGGACAGGACCTCTGCCCTTTGTTGATTTCTGAGCCATCTACTATGTCCAAAAGAATTAGGATGATTCCTCCAATATTCCTCTTGCCTTCTGTCTGATTCTTCCTTCTCTCCATTCTGAGCTCTTTTCAACCGCTTATCTATTCTATTTTTGAAAGGTGTTGTCCTATTCTGCTCCATCCCATGATTTAATTCCCAGATAATCAAGATGCCTATTCCTTTCGACTTACCCATTCCAATAGTAAATTTACTGAGAAGCTGACAACGAATTGTAGAGGATCCCTTCTTTATGGTTTGGCATCAGCTAAAATGAATGTAATAGGAATGATACATAGGAGATATGAGCCAGGAAGCAATATAGCATAATAGAAAGAACAAAGCTTGTAATGTCTAACAGACAGCTTTTCCTGTTCCAGCTCAGACATTTATGAGCTACCTAACTTTCTGACAAGGTTTTGTAGCTTTTCTGTGCTTCGAGTGAAAGAATAGTGCCTCACTAATAATATTAATATAGATATTCATTTAACCATTACATGTCCTGTGGTTAGCACACGGTATAGTCCACTCTTACACAAATATCAGCTATCGATGTTATTTTAGGGCAGTTGATTTTTTGTTATTATGAATATGATAATACTTAACATCAGGTTTCTTTATTTGTCTTCTTTTATGTATAAACTACATAGATAAGCTTCAGATTGTTCTATTAACAAGCAGAAATACTCATTGCAATGCTGGCATATCATTGTTGCACATAGATAACTTCTGTTTAGCCCTTAGCTTTGTTTCATACTTTATTGGTTTGCAATATAAACATTTCCTTAGCTGATTAGTTTCTCAGTCCAGAAGTAGCCATGGGTTACTTGCCTGTAAGGAGATAACATTTAAATTTTTAAAATGGAATTAAGTATATATGAATTCCAGTAAATTTGCTATGTGCTGTCTGTTGACATCTTTCTCAGCTGTTGGCAAGCATTTAATCAATGTTTATTGGCTTTTCTTCTCTGAGATTTAAATAGGACATAAAATTTTATGACAGGTAGAGTATTTTCAATAACTGTTTTATTATTTTCCATAGATAGTATAATAGTATATAAGAGGAAATAGCCATAAAATAGCCAAGCGTGAATTATTTTGAAAGAATATGGTAATTTGAAGTTTGTATAATGACAAAAATGTTGGTGTACTTTTGAAATCATATTGTAGATTTATGGATATCTGAGTTTATCTTTTATCTATATCTTTTTACTCGTTTTGGAGGCCAATAGTCTAAGTCAGGAATAAATAAGTATAGTTGTTTTTTCTATTGTTATACAAGATAGATAGTAGTTCATAAAATAAAATTCTAATTCCTTCAAAGTAACAAAATGACAAATGCCATGGAATGTACTAGATTGCAAATGTATGGTTTAAACATTAGCTTTATGTTGAAAGTCCAAACGATGATAGCTATATTAGTGTTAAATTTACATGATTGCTTGACCAAAGCCATAGAATGTTTGCCAGGAGGTATTTACACTAAAAGTAGTATATAGATTTGAATGGGAAAAAAATTAGGGAATCTTGAGTACACTAATATATTCAAAGATCTTTCTCTCATCTAAGTACTTTTGTTGTTATCCAGGAATGGTTAGGCATGAGAACATGAGTATAAACTATGGCTAAGACCTAGTCATCCAGCCATTTATGCCATGGTTCCCAGAATCACAAACAAAAATATTAGTGATGAATATGACCACAGAATTTCACTCCTAAATATATACCAAAAAGATTTGAAAACAGGTACTCAAACATGTACATGTATAAATGTGTTCATAGCAGTACTAGTCACAATAATCAAAAGATGTCCATCAGCAGATGAATGAATTAAAAAATTGTGCTATACACATATAATGGAATATTATCTATCCTATCTAATCATAGAGAAACATGGTAATTAACCATAACTTTGCTACCCTTCCCATTGGCTAATCAGTGAGATATGCAAATTAACTGCCAGCCAAGATGGCGGCTGGCAGCCAGGAAGCTGAAGCGAATAGGAGGCTTGCTTGCTCCAGTGAAGGAGGAAGCCAAGGTTCCCTGCCTGCCGCACCCCAGCTCTGAGCTCTGGATTCAACAATGTTGCAATTACAGAATCTAAACAAATCCCAGGTACCTGCTTTCAGCCAGTGCAGCGGGCTCAGAGCTTAGAGCGTCCAGGGATGTCAACAGAGTTTCAATTATAGAATCCAAACAAACCCAGATACCTGCTTTCAGCTGGCAACGGCCTCAGAGCTGGAGCA
>NW_006286592.1:130291-130965 GCF_000327345.1 Myotis davidii
TGCGGGAGTGGCCCCCTGGTGGTCAGTGTGCTCCCACAGGGGGAGTGCCTCTCAGCTAGAAGCCGTGAGCCGGGCTCACGGTTGGCGAGCCAGCATCCTCAGCAGCACTAAGAATGTCCAACTGCAGTTTAGGTCTGCTCCCTGCTGGCAAGTGGACATCCCCCGAGGGCTGCTGGGCTGCCAGAGGGATGTCTGATTGCCATCTTAGGCCCAATCCCCCAGGGAGTGTGCCTAAGCAAGCAGGTGGTCATCCCCTGAGGCGTCCCAGACTGTGAGAGGGCACAGGCCGGGTTTAGGGACCCCCCATCCCCCCCAAGTGCACAAATTTTTGTGCACCAGGCCTCTAGTATAGTATATCAAAGCCCAAGCAACCATCACAACTGAAACAACCAAATGGATAACCGAACAGGCTGAGTGGGATGACCAGGCCGGCAGGGGTGTTAGTGAGGGACGACCAAACAAGTAAACAAGCAGGCTGTGTGGGGCAACCAGACTGGCAGTGAGGTTAGTGAGGGATGACTAAACGACTGAACAGCAGGCTGTGTGGGGTAACCAGGCTGGTGGGGGTGCAGTGAGGGGCAACCAAACGACTAAACAGCAGGCTGTGTGGGGTGACCTGGCCAGCAGGGGGGGTAGTGAGGGGTGACCAGGCAAGCAGAGGGGGGCACTGAAAA
>NW_006286592.1:132161-136659 GCF_000327345.1 Myotis davidii
GGGCCCGACCAGGTGCTGCACCTAGGGATTGGTCTGTCCTCTGCCACCTGGGAGCAGGCCTAAGCCAGCAGGTCGTTATCTCCCAAGGGGTCCCAGACTGCGAGTGGGCACAGGCCGGGCTGAGCGACCCCCCCCCCCAAGTGCGCAAATTTTTGTGCACCAGGCCTCTAGTTTTATCATAAAATGGAATAAAGTACTGATATGTGCCATAGCATAGATGAATCTCTAAAATAGTATGCTATGTGAAAGAAGCCAGCACAAAACATCCCAAATTATATGATTCTATTGATGTGAAATATTCAGAATAATTTAATTGACTGAGATGGAACATTAATTAGTGGCTGCCAAGGACTGAGGGAAGTGAGTAATGGGGAGAAAATGCTTAATGGGTAAAGGGTTTTAATTCAGAGCAATTATAATTTTTTGAAACTCTGTAGAAGTGGGTGTTTAGTAAATCATAATGTTGTGATTTACTAAATGCCACTGAAGTGTTTACTCTCAAAGGCTTCATTTTATTAATGTGAATTTCAGCATATTAAATTATTGTTTTTTAAAAACACTGAGTGACAAGGTTGAAGCAGCATCATATCCCATGTTCTGAGGATCACAAATGGTTTAAATAAGTCTCCTCCATGAGGAGAGAATGCAGAGTTTGTCATTATTGATTCCAGGGAGGCTGATGAGGGCTGGGAGTAATTTTATAGTATTTCAAAAGATGGATTTGATTTCGCTCTTAAATATATTCTATTTTATTAAGATATTGGATTATCAGAGCTGGTAAAAATGACTTTTAATGGCTATGTATCTGTGCCATGTGCCGTTTTATTTTCCATGCTTGACTGAGATTTCAGTTGATCTCATTGATCCACCCCCCAAAAATGAAAACAGGAGACAATAAATGCTTCTCTTTCGAGATGGGTTCTCTCTGTGAAATGGGAAGATAATTATACCAATGTCGATGGGCAGATGAAGTTATTCAGGCACAAGTGCTTCATTTTTGGCTCTTAAGTCATTTGGCTTAGCTGACCATATAAAAATGATGTGGAACATTATAAATGGTGTTTATATTTTGTGTGAACAAGCCTATGAAGCTGTTGGGAGTTATTTGTACATATACAAAAAATGGTAAGGCAGATGCTTTCCATGGCTATCTCATAAATATCTAATATCTAAATTTTTCAGATAAATAAGGGTTTTTGTGGTATATGTTTTTGCAAAGAACATTTTTAAGGTCCCTATATTTGGAAGTCCTCTTAAGTGTTGGGCACCTCTCTATGTATGTTGCATAATTTCTAATACTTAGAATATCCCTGAAAATTATTATTATTTCATTTTCAGAAGTGAGATAACTGGGGTTCAAAGATATTAAATGACATACTAATGAGGATAAGTAGTGTTATGATTCACCTTCAGATACTTAACTCTGTCAGACGAGACCACTTTGTGACTAGGATCCCAGTGTGCCAGTGTTTTTGTTTTGTTTTGTTATAAAATCATATAAAAATAGCTCACACATATTTCAGAGTATGCTTATGACTATTAATTTGCCTCCCCTAAAGAAAGGCTCTTCACTTTGCTCTTATTTCTTAATTGGCCTGTATAGACAAGCTATCAAATTGTTGGTGGAGAATTGACAAATACTTGCACTGAGGAAGTGTGTGTACGAGATTATATGAATGCTTAGCTTTTGAAAAACATTCCAGCACCTAAAGAGATTGGGTGCTGAAAGGTGACTGGGGAGAATGTTAAATTTAGGTATTGGCAATTTAAGGAAGGAATAAATATAAGACAACTTGTGTGTCAGTCTACGTCATTCAGAATTTGATGTCCAATAACTCTTCCAACATAGGCATTATTTTTCCCTCATGTAGCTTCAGAATTAACTGTCTTCCAAATACCTTGTACTTTTATACTATGATACCTTTGTTGGCACTTTGATGCCTGAAATGCCCGCCCTCATTGCCACCAATCCTGAACCTTTCTCTTTCTCCCTGTTGAAAGGCTTCAGCTGTCATGCTAACCTCCCAGAGGTCCTCTCTTCCCTGCACTGATGTAGCATTTCTTGTTCAAACACACATTTGCAGCTGGGCATGTACTTTTTTTTGTTTTTAAGATATTTTTTAAATTGATTTTTAGAGAGAGGAAAGGAAAGAGGGAGCGATACATCCATTAGAGCAGCAGCTCTCAACCTGTGGGTTGCGACCCCTTTGGGGATCGAACGACCCTTTCACAGGGGTCGCCTAAGACCATCCAAAAACACATATATAATTACATATTGTTTTTGTGATTAATCACTATGCTTTAATTATGTTCAATTTGTAACAATGAAAATACATCCTGCATATCAGATATTTACATTACGATTCATAACAATAGCAAAATTACAGTTATGAAGTAGCAACGGAAATAATTTTATGGTTAGGGGTCACCACAACTTGAGAAACTGTATTAAAGGGTCGTGGCATTAGGAAGGTTGAGAACCACTGCATTAGAGCCATACATCCTTTGGCTGCCTACTGCACTCCCCCTATTGGGAATCAAGCCCACAAGCCTAGCATATGCCATGACCAGGAATTAAAACAGCAAACTTTTGATGTATAAGACAATGCCCAACCAACTGAGCCATGGCTTGGCATTTACTTTTGGAGATAGTTTTATTCTCATGTGTTTATAGCTATGAGTTCTAGTGGGGTAAATAAGTTATTCTCATCTATTTATATACCATCAAATACTCTGGACATACTATGTGCTCATCAAATGGTTGATAATTATCTATAACTCTTTAAAGCAGAGCTTTCTCAAAACATACTCATAAAAATACCATTTATGGGACAGATGCTCCTTAAAAAGGGATGGCCATTGGTCAAATAAGCTTGAAAAACACTACATACCACTTCCACCCTAGGAAATTTACACTATACATTGGCATTTTCAAAACTGAGGAATTCTTTAGTAATAAGACCATTTTACTAATTCAACCTAGTAGCTCTCAGCCCTGCCCTTTTTATTCTCTATTATTTAAAACTAGAATCCCGGTGCACAAAAATTTGTGCACTCAGGGGGGAGGGGGATCCCTCAGCCTGGCCTGTGCCCTCTCACAGTCTGGGACCCCTCTGGAGATAATGACTGCTGGCTTAAGCCTGCTCCCGGGTGGCAGAGGGCAGGCCCAATCCCTAGGTGCAGCCCCTGGTCGGGCTCAGAGCAGGGCCGATTGGGGAGTTGGGGCGCCGCCCCCTGTCATGCACAGAGCAGGGCGGATCGGGAGGTTGCGATGCCACCCTCAGTCACGCTCAGGGTAGGGCCGATTGGGGGGTTGGGGCACCGCGTCCTGTCACACTCAAGGCAGGGTCAATGAGGAGGTTGCAGCGCCACCCCCTGTCACGCACAGAGCAGGGCCAATCAGGGGGCTGGGCGCAGCCCCCTGTCACCCACAGAGCAGGGCCAATCGGGGGGTTGGGGCGCCACCACTTTCACACTCAGGACAGGGCTGATGGGGAGGTTATGGCTCTACCCCGTCACACACAGAGCAGGGCCCGTGGGGGTGGGGGGGGTTGGGGCGCCTTCCCCTGTCACGAACAGAGCAGGGTGGATAGGGAGGTTGTGGCCCCGCCCACTGTCACACACAGAGCTGCAGGGCAATCAGGGGGTTTGGGCGCTGCCCCCTGTCACGCTGATCCCTGTGCCGGGAGGCTTCTCGGCTCCGCTGATCCCGGTCCTGGGAGGCATATTACCTTTTTACTATATAGGGTAGAGGCCTGGTGCATGGGTGGGTGCCAGTTGGTTTGCCCTGAAGGGTGTCCTGGATCAGGGTGGGGGTCCCCACTGGGGTGCCTGGCCAGTCTGGGTGAGGGGCTGAGGGCTGTTTTCAGGCTGGGGGTGACGGAATCTCCCAACTGCTCCTTTTTTTCTTTGTCTTATTTTATTCTGGGCCAGCTTTAGCTTTGAGGCTTGGCTCCAGCTCTTAGGCCTCTGCTGCTGAAAGTAGGTTTCTGGCCTTTGCATACAATGTTGTGATCCGGCTGGCTGAAGCCCGGGACTAAAGCTGGTTTCTGGGGTTTTGTTTAGCTTCTATGTCTGTTACATAGTTTCTTAAACTGCAGGCTCGAATTCAAATTAATCCTGAAAAAGGGAACCGACAACATCCAGAACCACAGGAGGGCTGGCTGAGTGGGAATTCTACAACTAGGAGTAAAGAGAATATCATATCCAGACTCAGAGGAGGCGCAGTGCTGAAGTGAAATTCTCAGGTGCGGGGTGTGCGGGGAGCGGGGCTGGCGGTGCGGCGCGATTGTTTACAATCGGGAGGGAGCGTCAGACTCTGAGCCCCAGATCCGGGCGAGTCGCTAGGGACGCAGACTCAAACGGGAGAAGCAGGACTGTCTGGCCTTGGTCTGAACTCGAGGGCAGCTTTCTCTCCGAGGTTTGCAGCGGTTGCTGGGACTCTGTGAGGCAGAGCCCCTAGGGACGGAACTGAGAGCAGCCATAACTGCTCGCTCAA
>NW_006286592.1:138113-160416 GCF_000327345.1 Myotis davidii
CTGCAGGCTCAGAGGCCGGCAGCGACATGTGGAGAACGTTGGAGTCCTCAGTCACTGAAGCAAGCAAGCTTCATGTTAGTTTCAAGCTGCCTGGCTGCCAGCCGCCATCTTGGCTGACAGTTAATTTGCATATCTCCCTGATTAGCCAATGGGAAGGGTATCGGTCGTAAGCCAATTACCATGTTTCTCTTTTATTAGTGTAGACGTTCTTTGCAAGACACTGCTTTAAAGTGTTTTGTATATAAATGATGCTACTAATACTTATAAATGTGGAAATTGCATTTTGATTAGAGATGTAATTTGGGTGTTTTGTTTGGCCTACCTCCTTCTGTACTTGGAAAGCCACTACCCATTAACTCTATTAGTGTGTGTTTTTGTGTGTGTGTGTGTGTGTGTGTTTGTGTGTGTGTGTGTGGGTGTGTGTATCATATAATGTAGGCTTAACCTGAAAATATATCGAGACTAACGAGAATGTTTGGAATTGGTCTTTCAGCTTGATTATGTGCTAGGATCTCTATTACTTCTCATATTATGTTTGAGAAGTTTTCTTTGTACCTCAAGGGCAATGAGCCTGGCCTCACTTACAATTGTGAATGCAGATATTAGCAGTGCACACTCTTCTTTAGGCAGCTTGCTTACTGTCACGTGGTTTTATTTACTTCCTCAGAAAAGGAATATTGAATCTCAAGGTAATTAAACACAGCATAGTTCATGGGAAAAGCAGAAATTTGGGGCCAGAACATTTTAAATTGTGTGATCCTGTCCAAGGTTTCTTTCCAGAGCCACTGACTCCTTGTCTATAAAGCAGGGGTCACACCTGCTCTGAGAGTTTCCTACCAGGACAGTGCCTGGCACAGAGGTGACACTTTATAAATATTAATCCCCTTTGCAGTAGTTTTGTGTCAGAATATGACAAGAGCATTTCACAGGCACAAAGTCATACACAAAAAACAAGCTCTCCCCTCACGTGGCCATTCCACATTTCATGTTGTTACGTCAAACTATAAAAGGTATCACTGTTGTTCCCGTCTGCTGTTTTCATGGGGTGACTGTGAATGGGAGAATAGGAGGAGTTGAATTATTAATTGTGAAGAGTACTTAGTTCTATAAATAGAGAAGAAATAACCTAAAAGAGATCTTTTTAAAAAAACATTTTAATAATCTGAGATATGGAAAATAACTTAGAAGTGATCACCTGAGGCCCTAGCCAGTTTGGCTCAGTGGATAGAGCATCGGCCTGTGGAATGAAGGGTCCCAGGTTCGATTCTGGTCAAGGGCACATGCCCAGGTTGCGGGCTTGATCCCCAGTGTGGGGCATGCAGGAGGTAGCTGATCAATTATTCTCTCTCATCACTGATGTTTTTCTCTCTCTCTTCTTCATTTTTCCTCTCTGAAATCAATAAAAAACACACACAACAAATAAGATAAAAATGTATATATTAAAAAAGAAATGATCATCTAAGTCTTAATATCTGTCAATTGTAAACATATATTTATAGTAAATATATGTTATAAATATATATACATTTAAGTCATTTATAAGTGCATTCAAAGGGGGAATAGTAAATGCATTTGGAAGAAGTTTGAACTACCTTTCAACTTTTGTCTCAACACATTATGTAATTCAGCCACGGATCCATTTCCATTGTGGTTTTGGATTACTTTCCAGTATGCACAAATAAAATAAAAGAGTAATGGTGTGATCATCTTGCTTAAGGTTACATATTTGGGGCAGAGCACACACCAGAAAATTAGATTGGTAAAATTCTTTTTTATAGGGTAGGATAGGATGCTCAACATAAAACATGCTTTCAGTACAACAGGCTACTGTGACCCCCATTTTGCAGTAAAGCATATACTTGTTAGCTATGGTTGTCAATAATGCATCAATCATGTCTGTCTCCAGCCAGCCATGGCTGAACTATTGCTGGAAGAAGCCCACTGTGTCCCTGTGAGGAATAACAAGTGCTAGTTTTGCTGCGGTATCTGCCTTTCTTCATGCCAAATGATCTCCTGGCAGTTTTCCTTGACACAGGCATTATGAATGGCTGGAGAAACCATCATTTTCTGTACTTTATTGGTTTAGACACAAGGTGAAGTCTTCTAAGCTAAATGGAAGTAATAGAGGAAGCAGTGAGCCTCGGTGTTCCTTGGACTGGCCTGGATTGAGCATTAACCAGCATGTGTCTCGGTCTGGTTGATTACAGGAGAAGATGTGTCAGGGAGTCTCTGCCCAGCATCTGTTCCTCCTGAACGGACAGCTTGTGAAATTCCCTGCAGGATGGATTGCGTGGTGGGCGAATGGACAGAGTGGTCATCCTGCTCCCAGTCTTGTTCAAATAAAAACTCGGATGGGAAACAGACCAGGTCAAGGACTATCCTGGCATTGGCTGGAGAAGGTGAGTCATACTAAAGGCTTCAAGGAAGTCCATTGCCCAGTTATTGTTTTCCAATAGGTAACTGTGAAGATCATATCACGGAAGTAGACACATTTAGGTGACCTTCTATACGTATTCCATGAATCCAAATGAACACTTTCCTGTCGTTGTGTGCCTGTTCTCTTTAATCCTCAAGGGTGTCTGTGCTGAGTTCCATTTACTTGCATGAATTTGTTTTAGTCCATCTTATGTTATTTTTCATTATACTCTTTTAGGGAAGAAAACAACGTCTGGTTGATACACATCCAGCTCATGTAGTTGGGGACATAATTGGAATATGTCTGGTAAGAAGGGTGCCAAATTAGGAGTCGAGAGACACGGCTCCTTACCTGGAAACTGCCGGTCACTTCGGCAAGCTACCTGATCCCTATGCCCTGATTTTCTGTTCTCTCCTGCTGGCATGTGGTGAGAGGAGAAAGGATGGTGGCTGTGCAAATGGCTTTGAAGAAGCTAAAATGTGTGATGGGAATGTAAATGGAAGGCATCAGAAAAAACTAGAGGAGCAGCTGTTGCTATTATTGATAGCAGTGTCTGAAACCAGACGATGGGTGTCATTCTCTCAGGCCCTCCCTCGGCTTTGTCTGCCCACAGCTCAGTTGGAACAGCAAGGCAGTGTGGCCTCCGGATGCAGGGAGCTCCTCTTTCAACAAGATACTGTTCTGTGATTCTGAGACAGGGGGCCAGTGTCAAGATGAATGAAGATTTTCACATTCTTAAAGTGCAGTCGCTTCCTCTTCTGTCTTTTAGAATGTTGGATGGAGAGGGGGCGGGGGGGGGGGAAGTCTGTAGTATTTAATGGGGAAAAACTTTAACAAGAATAACAAAGTCAAAGCCACAAATTTTCTTGAGCATTTGGCCCACTGAATAAAATAGTGTGAAAGATCGGGGGGGGGGAAATCAATGCTTTAGGTAAATACCAGTTTTCACATGGATATAAAAATATGAAAGACAGTACTGAAATTGGATTGTCTGACTCACCAAGAGTGTGAAGATCCATATCTATCTGGTCTCCCAGCCTGTGGATAACATGTTGTCAAATATGATTTCAGAGGTCAAGGATGGCTTCCTCTTGCCAAACTTTAAGAGAGACTTCTCAAATCGTAATAAGATGCACTGCTTGATGGAGGATGGGTGTTTTAAAATGGTACTTGATAAAATAATGCTTTCTTAGTAAAGAGAGGCCACTTATAGGCAATGTGTGTGCCTGTGTGTGTGTGTGTGTGTGTGTGTGTGTGTGTGTATAGGACCCAGGATCAATTCAAGGTCATGGGGTATTTTTCTAACTAATTTATTAAGCATAGTAATATTAAAATAAAAGCAGATTTCTTTAGAGTTTATCTTGACCATGCATGACTCAGAGGTGGGCAGTAGAATCAGTTATTTTTAAAAATATAATTGACACGTACTGCGCCCTGTTATTTAGAAAATGGATAACATTCTCAGATTATTATTCAGGACAAAAGAGCATGTCCTTAAAGTGGAAAAAGGAGTGCAGTTGCTCCAGCCTTTGGGTAGTTGTGTCAAAAAGGCTGTTTTTCTAGACCATAAAAATAGCAAAAACAATAAAAAAGAATAGCAATAACAACAACAGGAGCATGTTAATAAAAACAGCAATGAGCCTGACTGGTGTGGTTCTGTGGTTGAATATCAACCTACAATCCAGGAAATCATGGTTCGATTCCTGGTGAGGGCACATGCTGGATTGCAATCTTGAATCCCACTAGGGGGCATGCAGGAGGCAGCCAATCAATGATTCTCTCTCATCATTGATGATTTGATCTCTCTCTCCCTCTTCCTTCCTCTCTGAAATCAATAAAAATATATTAAAACAACAAGAACAACAACAATGGCTATACATTCTTTCATACTTTGATTTTTGCAGGTGGAAAACCATGCCCCCCTAGTCAGGCCCTCCAAGAATATCGCTCATGCAATGACCATTCTTGTATGCAACTCTACTGGGACACATCGCCTTGGGGCCTCTGTACTGAAGACACACTGGGTACTGCTCTTAATGCAACCATTGGATGGAATGGAGAAGCTGCCTGTGGTGTGGGCATTCAGACACGGAAGGTCTTTTGTGTCAAGAGTCACGTGGGACAAGTGATGACCAAAAGGTATTATCAATAATTTAGTGAAAGTGCATAGGATTTTTGCCTATTGGAGTATTTTTAGTTAAAAGCATTTTTAAGCACTGAATATGTCTCAGTCTGTGCTAGAGTAATACATTTTTGTTTTGTCTTGTTTGACTCTTAAAAATTAAAAAAAAATATGCCTTAACAAAGGTAGACACTTTACTAAGTTATAATATGTGTTTAGTGAATGGATAATAGTAAATAAGACCCACAAATAGGGAATCTGTTTGAGTAATCCAATTTTCTAGAGCTGATCTCAATAGTTTTGACTCTTAATCACACGAAGACTGGGTCTACATGAAGGCAGATTTGAACTTTGAAATTATAGGGTTGTATTTTATTCTTATTTAGGTCCCACTGATCTTTTCTGCTGTGAGAAATAAATCTATGCAGCCATTTTGAATATCTTAATTCATTCCCCTGTGCAGGTTTACAATCTCACGGACACTGTATCTGGCACATGAAGCTATAAATAAATAAATAAATAAATAAATAAGTAAAAATCAGTAGGAGATTTTGGACATGGAGAATAGGATATAGATATAAAAAAAGGTCAGGAATAATGAGTGATGGAAGAAAAAGTGTAATTGAGTGGCAAGCACAGCTGGGGAAGTTTCATCTCTAGACCAAATAAAGAGACATACCTCTTCCTCAAGTTCATGTGGGTAATCTCGTGGAGAAGAAAATGTGAAGGACCTGTGCAGTATGCAGAGACTAGCTAACTGGCCTATCCATAGAGGTTTCCAAGTGGCTATGTTTGAATTCGTCCCTGCTTTGTGGTGAAGGCCCCACCCAGACACAGGAGTGGTGGGCCACCAGGGTGGACTGGTGCCAACTAGGCAAGTTAGAGATGTTCCCAAGGAATTTTCAAAATGGGAAAATGAAATCCTTTCTATTCCTGATGCTCTAACTATATGAATTAAGGGTTTCCATTGCCCTGGTTAGGCCTGATGGAAAAAGTAAGAGGGGAGAATGAAGCTGATGCTCAAAAAGAAGCAGAAATCGAAGCAGAACAAATCCTAGCAGCATTAAGCCCTGGTCCCATCCCCCTTAAGTATACCGCTGCCTGTCCTGGCAACCAAGGCAAATGCATTTGCTCTTCTGCCTAATTCAATCCAATTTGTGTTGCTGCCATGGGCAACTCAGACACCTGATTAATCTCATCTTGGGACACCAGAATGACAGGCTCTGGGCCTTATCCACACTGCCATGGAAACCACATTCACTGTGTGTAAGGAAAGTCATAGAAGTTCAGTTAAGGGAAATGAACTGCTGATGGCAGAAATCGCGCAAACTTGCCAGATGCTGCTGATGGTGGAGCCTCCGATGGGCAGCTGGCTGTGTAAGTGAAGGTAACTGTGCCTTACAGTGGACCACAGTCAGGAAGACCTCATCACCCTGCCCCCCCCCCCCCAGTTGTGTTTTCTAAAGTGCTGGGGTTGGATGTTCTCCACTGTAAGGAGCCCAGACTTTAGAACAGTGTTGGGCATGTATGAGTGTTCCATAAGCATTTTAAAATTTATGAATTAACTTGACCTATGTGCTTACCAAGGCTTGGATATAAATTAGAGAAAAATGAGAGTAGATGATGCTTATTATTTGCCTCAAAAATATATTTTATCTACCATAATAAATTTTGGCAAAGAGGACTGCCATGAAGAGTAATGAAGAGATCATACATATGGCCTTCTGCTCTTATTAACTCATAAATGTTATTTCTGTTTAGCATCCAATGCTACATTGCTTGTGATGTTTATTGGAACATCGAATTATGTCAGTTGTGTGTTGAAACTTGCCTGGTATCCATGGGAGTTATAGCTAAACATGGAAATAATGTTTACATATCACCTACTTGAGGTGACTATCTATTTACTGAGGTTATGGTAAAATCCTAAATGGTTAAAAAGGTGTGAAGAGAACTCCTTCTATCTTGGAAAGGATTGCAGCCTTAATAATGTTATTTTTATGATGTAAATATTCAACTGCTAAAAAAAGGATGCATGAAATGTTAGCTTTGTTATACAAATAAAAGTAAATCGATCCTGGATATAGGAATAAGACTTATGTGATATATAACAATATTCTTTATAGTGGTAAGAACCTTTTGCATACTTGAATTCTGATCTCCTACCTTTGACAAAACTTTGCTTAGTTCTTAATCACAACAGATAATAATTCTCTTGATGGGAATGCACCTTGTTTCTTTCTTAGCAAAGGAGAATTGGAATTGAGACTGACACCTAGCAAATAAGTTATCATTACATTGTGAAGGCTATTTGGGCACGAAAAGTCAGATGATATGTTCAACTAGCACTCCAATTCCTTTTCTATCCTCATAATTACTTTGAATGAGACGGTTTTTTTTAATGAAAGTCTAGCACATCAACTTACTCAATTTTTAACTCAATGTTATTTTTATGCCCCCAAATCACAAGAACATAAGTTCATTGTTTAAAGCATAATTCACAAATGAATATGATTTTCTTTAAAAATTTATGTAAGTGAAACTAAACTATTATTATTACAGTGAATAATCTCTAGTTTTGTTCACTTTACCAATAAGAAAAATGAATTGCACAGATGTTTTCCCTCACACACACACACACACACACACACATAGAGATATTACTAATTACTTTTTGCACTGTTAATGAGGCTGGAGACTTAACCTAATTGTAATTCTTACTGTACATCGCCAAACAATCCTGCTTAAACATAAGAAGCCTGATTGACTGTAGTAAAGTCAATTAAAATTCTTGAGATTAATGAGATTAATTGAGCTATAAAAATAATAGCTATTGTCCAGTGAAACACATCATGAGATAGTGAGGTTATCAACAGTAGAAAAATATCTTTTTCTCTGCCCTTTTAAAAAATAAATATGTTTGTTCTTTTTCAATTGAAAGCCATTGCAGTGGAGAAAGGCCCCCTGCCATTTGTGAAATCCTTGAAGTGGGGGTGGGGCAAGAGAAAAAGGAAAGGAGAGGAAAATCTCCTAAAAAAACAGTGGCCTTGGCTTAGAATGAAAGAAGCATGCCTCCATGGAATGGATCAGCTAACATAACGTATTTTACCTCTAAACTCACTGTACTGGGATGCACAGAATTCCTTGCAAGTTCTCGCTTCCCTGGGTTGGTGTTTTGGTTTCCATGCAATTGTGTAGGTGAGAATGTCACCATTGTATGAGTAATAGAACTGATCATATCAGAAAATGAGAACTAGCTAGGGCACAATGGAAACAGAAGTGAGAGCGTGTTGGTATATTTTGGGGGTTTTGTTTGGTTTGCTTCATGATTCAATGTTGTTTTTTTTCCAGCTGCAATGTAGAAAAATAATAATAAAGATTAAAAACACAAAACTCAAAGCTTTCCAAAGGTCCTGATAAGTCACTCTCTGCCTTTAATGTAAAAACACCTGGCATTTGGTGAGCTATAGGAATATAAAATTCCAGTGAAACATTTAATGTTCAAACAGTGGTCAGGTTTGCCCCCTTAGCTGAGTGAGCTGGAACATCAGCCCGGGGGTAGGAGGCCTGCTCTAGAAGATGGAGCACTGTGTGTCTGCATCTTGATTATGGAGGCAAACTGAAAAGTGACAAGTCTTGGTAGCTCCATTTAATACATTTCCTCACAATGCTTATAAGGAAATTTGGCCTACAGGGAGACCAAGAAACAATCATAGAATACTTCAATGCAAGTCCAGGAAAATACATGTGTTCAGTTGGGATGCCTTCATCCTTTTATCAAGAGCACAACCAAATATGACAAAAAGCAAGGGCCATGGTTGGTTTGCTAAAAAGTGAATCCATGTTTCCTTGCACTTCAATTTTGTTTTGGAGAAAGCTGGATAGATTTGTCTAATATTCCCAGGGATTTATTTGTCTTCAGGCTCCAAAAGCATATGATACCATTCAATCACTGACTTACTGTTACTAATATTTGCAATGCACTAAGATCTGGTATTTTTAAGTTATGACATAAGATGGAGTTCTACAATCAAAGCATTCAAAGTTAGTGTATGTATTTTGTATGCGCATGTGTGCATTTGCACACACACAATAGAACAGCAGCACAAAATATGTCAAAAGTCTTTTTTCAGTCAGTGACAATACAAGATTACAGAAAATAAAAGCCTGTAGCTTTTAGAAGCAGTGGGGGCGGGGCACATAAGTTGCTAATGGTCAAAGAGAATATTTTTAAAGACTAAGAGGAAATTCATGGAAATTGAAAATGTGATGATCCTTGAAGCAGTAGACATTCCAACAAAGCCCTTAGTTCATAGACTCTATAAAAGCAATACAACCTGAGCATCTTGACCTTTGCCACTGAGGAGATAGCATTTCTCTCCTATGGACCTAGTGGAGGAGCACAGAGAGAAAGGGGGCCATATTGTGGAGAGCTGACATTAGGCTCAGTGAGTGATTATTGTGAGTGATGGGAAAACAGCTTAAATAAAGTAGTCAATATCAGTACCCTAGAAAGATGAACTCTCACTCATAACTGAAGTGAGCCACGTCTCTGCAGAGCATGCCACCCTCTCCAGCAAGTCTGCAGCTGGCACCACACATTTCTAAGCTCTGTGGAGTGTGTAGGTGAGTGTGCAGTAGGATGGTGTGGGCCCTCCTGCCCCACTATGCACACAGGGAGTTGGCTTTACACAGGTTGTACTATCATTTCCAGCCAAATACCAGGAGAGGCTAGAATTCACAGCAATTCAGTTTAATTTCAGTGTATTTCAGAGTGTGACTAAAGGACTTGGGAATGATTTTAGGTTTTTTTGCTATCTCTACTAAAGTATGACATAAATTTTCCCTACCAGAGTAGCTTGTTTAAGTAACACTATATGCTCATAAAGACACTCTAAGGATACTCTTTTTTTTTTTCTTTTTGTTATTAGATTCATTGAATTAAACTATTTGGTAGACAGGCTTTTGTGTGTTAAGCATAATTAATAAAAATGCCACTATAATGAATTGAATAATTTGTTTTCTATGAATATATTTTCCATTTTCATCAAAGTAATGATATGCTCCATAGTAGAACTGAAATAATACATTTAATTTGCTGATGATGGAAAGCAACCAGTCCCCAATGATCTGCTCTGCTTAGCACCCCACATCCCAGATACAACCACTCCTTAATAGTTGTTTTAGATGTCTTCCCTCCACCTCCCTTATTTTGACAGGGCAAGCCTTTGCATGGTTCACAAATCTTAACAATATACAAGGAGATAGCTACACTAATAAAAGACAAATATGCTAATTGGCCATACCTTTGTTATGCTCACCAGCCAATCAGAAGAGTATGCAAATTAACCCAACAAAGATGGCCATTAAATTTGCATACTGCAGGCAGATCCCACTGCGCTGCCCTGCCCTGGGTTGGCAGCAGCGTGATCCCGTGCCGCTGCCCGCCCCAGAGAGGGATCCAAGCCTGCCATCTGCAACCAGGGTGATGGGGCAGGCATCGTGGGATTGGGCATGCCATCTGCCACCAGGGGAGCGGGCCTAAGCCAGGAGGTGGTTATCTCCTGAGGGATCCCAGACTGTGAGAGGGCACAGGTTGGGCTGAGGGACCCCTCTCCTGCCAGTACACACATTTTTGTGCACCGGGCTTCTAGTAAAATAATAACAGGAAGCCTTCAGATACCCCTGCTCCCCTTCCTTGCCTCCTGCCCTGCCACTGGCTATGGCTTTATTAGTTTTTTATCTATCCACTGTGTCTGTATGTTAATATGGGCCAGCCCATGTAAATATTTTATTTGTTCTTCCTTTCTGAGGTTTAGTTTCTAATGCTGCATGACATGTTTTTTAGATATCCTTTATATATCTCTTAATTTCTTAATTTAAAATGTCCATTCATTGATTCTTATCATGAAAACAATGAATGCAGCCCATTCACAGTAATTCCTCTACCGATTCCCCACATTGTTGACTTTATTTCTTATTCGTTTATGTGTTGATTGGCGCTCTGACCCTCTGCTTTGTTAGATGAAGCTATCCAAGCCTCCACTTTCTCCTCTTTTCCTTCCATCTCCAATCCTTTGCCCACTGTGTCTTATGAGGGCAAGAATATCATGTACTTTCTGTTCCACAGCCAGATTCCATCTCCCATGTTTTGTCTATGTATTTTTTCTAAAGATTTAAAACTAAGAAGATGTTTTCATTTTTATAACTGTAAATTCATGAGCTCTAATATTAATCAGACTAGGGGTCCAGTGCACAAATCCGTGCACCTTGAAAGGAACTGTGGGCCATAAGACTGTGGGGGGCACAGGGGCGGGTCTCGGCCCATCCTCTGTGCCCCCTCCCTCCCAGCCCCTCCTGCTGCAGCCCCCAGTCCCCTGTTTGCTGGCAGCCCCAATCCTGCTGCCACCGCACCAAGAAGCAATTGGGGCTGGCGCCAGCAGTGGGTGCCAGCGGGGCCGGCAGCAGGTGTGAGGACCAGTCAGGACCTCGGCGCACAGGAGCAAAGAATTTTTAGTAACCACCAGAGGCTCGCCCTGGTAACAGCGAACAGCACCCTGCCTTGGTCTGGCGCCCCTGCTCAACTGCTCCACCATCCCACCGGGGCCGATGCCCACCATGTTCCGTGCTCTGCTGCCTGCTGCGACACCCACTATGTTCTGGGCACACCCCCTGGTGATATCATCGCTTCTCTTACTTTTTCTTAGTGTTTGAAATTTGGACAATCTCTGTGTTTGCATATTTGTAATTTTGTAATTCAGTTGGTGAGCTTTTATCTGAATCTTCACACTCTCATCAGCTCTTTTTGTTGTTGTTTTTGTTAATCCTCACCTGAGGATATATTTTCCATTGATTTTTTTTTTTTTTTAGAGAGAGTGGAAGGGGGAGAGAAAGAGAGAGAGAGAGAGATGGGAAAGACACATCAATTGGTTGCCATGTGTTGAGCAGGCAGGCCAGGAATCAAACCTGCAGCCCAGGTACCTGCCGTTGCCTGGGAATCGAACCCACTACCATCCAGTGCATGGGCCGATCCTCTAACCACTGAGAAACACTGGCCAGGGCTAGCTCTTTGTTTTTTTAATCCATTATTATTTTTGTGAATTTTATCTTCTACATCTTCTGTTCTCTTGTACTGGAAGGACTTTTGATTGTCTGTTTGAACTTGCTAGACCTGGTGCTTTATAATTTTTCTCAAGTACTCTGTCCCCAGGTGGCTTTGGCACCTCAGTTTTATCATCTGAAAATGAAGATTATAGTGACTTTTACTTTGTCATTAGGGAGAAATGAAAGAATGTAGGCAAAACACAATGCAGCACTGGGGATCTAATATCAAAGCTCACACCATCAGGCTTTATGCGTACTGCATCACTGTTTTTGTATTAGAAACTTATGAGGAACAGAATTTAAAGTGCAAACATGTTATGAGGTATTTTTCTATTTTTTCCTCATGGCATATCACTGTTTTAGAAGATAATAAATGTGGTTTTTAGCCCTGTGTTATCATAAAAAAAAAAACAGGAAAAAAATACGTGTTTGCCATATTCTGAGACTTTAGTACTTCCCAGCGAAATGAATCCATGGACTATTTATATTACTTTTCCTCCCAAGATGAACATTAAATGAATAATCAACAAAATCATGGAAGTGCTTCCCTTGCTAATGCTAGTCAGTGCATACGTTACTTGCAGTCTGTCATATCTTGCTTACTCCACTTCATCAATCTACAGGTTCTAAAGAGACACCTGACTATTGTAAATTGTGTTAATAATCGGATATGTATAGTTCAGTGGAATTCAACGATTTTTCTTTCTCAATTTTTCCATTTATTGCCTTGGACTTTCCTCTTCCCTTTGATATCACTGATTTGATATATTACCCTGAATAAAACACTTCAAAAATATGTGCTCATTCTAAATATATATATATATAAATTTTTTGTTTGAATTGATGCTGCTAGGGAGACCCCTCCTTGGTGTCTGTCTTTGGTTAGTTTCAGGGCTTGTGTTTTTCCTGGTCTGGGGGAAAGTAGTGCAGTGTCTGGGACTAGAGAGCTGAGGCCTCTTTCTGCTCTGCCTCTGCCTGAAGCGCCCTTGGGCAGTAGTTTCCCGCCCCGGGGCTCTCTCTCCTGGTCTCTAAAACAACAACAGGGCGAAATCCTGCAGTTTTGTGTTAAAGCACTGACGTTCCCCAGCAGGCATTGATATGGTCTCTTCACATTGACAGGTGTCCAGATTCCACTCGCCCTGAAACAGTGCGCCCTTGTCTCCTCCCATGCCAAAAAGACTGCACCGTGACCGCGTTCAGCGAGTGGACGCCCTGCCCAAGGCTGTGCCAGCCAGGTAGGCGGATGCTGTTTCTTTCTGCTTTATTTCCTAACCACTTGCTTGTGTTCCCCACCGCTCAACAGCGAGAGAATGCCGAATGGGAGTACCCTTCCTGGGAACGAGGTTTGTAACATTTGCAAATAAGGTCTGGCATTTCAGAGCCATCAGAACTAGGCGGGGCAAACATATTTGGTTGTGATGAGCCGTAATTTCACTGGGGTGCACGGTGGGAGTACTCATCTTCTGCTAACCCTGCATGGCGTTTTGAACCATTCATATGTGATTCACATAATGCATCACCACCATCACAATTTATTTGTTGTTCCCATGTGCATTTGTATTTCTTTATTTTAATGGTTATGCTTTGTCCTCCTGGGTGTACTTATAGGGCTATGGCCCAGAATCCTTAATACCAAATTCTACTAAACACACAGGAGCACTTCGGTAACATGATCCTCTTTCTTAGAACAGGACTTGGCCCCCCATCCTATCTACTAAAGAAGGAATACGCTAATTGACCCTCACACTGTGGCAAAGATGGCAGCACCCACAGCCAATAAGGAGGGCATATGCTAATTGACTGCCCCACCCTCAACAATAGCGGCACCCACAGCCACAAGATGGCAGTGTCCAGTCTCCTCAGCCCCACTGGGGTCGCAGGCGTGCCTCCCGAAGTCCCTCATCCCCGCAGCCCCCCAGCTGCCCAGGGCTGGCCTGAGCCGCAGGTAACCAGGGCTGGCCGAGGCTTTTGCTGCCGGCAGTGGCAGCAGCAGAGATGTAATGGGGCATCACCTTCCCCTGATCGCCAGGCCACCTCCCGCCTCCTGGACTGTGAGAGGGGGCAGGTCAGGCTAAGGGACTCCCCCCCCCCTTTAGTACATGAATTTTCATACACCAGGCCTCTAGTATTTATTATGGTTCCCTGATGAGCTAGTACATGGAGATATAAAGGGTCCTACCCTCAAAGCTCCATTTAAGCCTAAGACCAGGAGTTAATAATGTAGTTGCTCTTCCTTAGTCTCACTCCTTGGCCTTGGTCCTGTACATCTCACCATTGTCACAGTAAGAAAAGGCACATCCACGAAAAGGAGGGATGGAGTGCCCAGAGTAAATTGGGGCTCAGCCACACACCCCTGGCCTTCGCTTGATGGTCAGACCCTCTGAAGCAGGGTATGACCCGCACTGTTGCCGCACTCACCTCCTGGTGGAAGGAGGAAAGTGCGTCATTCTGTAAAGAGAATCTACCACAGAGGCTGAGAGCATTAACACCTTTCTGTGCAGAATCCCAGCTCAATGAATCTGGGATCAACCAAATGTACTTTGACTCACACATCTTCCTGGGAGTGACATGAGATGTGACCAACCTCGCAGTGACTGGCCAAAGGGCGGTGGCCGCTGGTGAGGATCGTCATCATCAGTGTTTCAGGTAGCAGTGGCGGGGCACCTGCGCCAAGCTTTAGAACCGCCATTTCCTCTTCGTAATGACTCTTTGTCAAAGCAGCAATGAAGTAGCATCCAGTGAGCTTTGCTTATGGATAGAATCAGAAAGAAACATATTGAATATAAAAGAGCTTTGAAAGTACAGTCAAATATTTAGCTAATCTTTCAAAGGGGGGAAACAACAATCTCTTCTAGAGATTCTCCAAAACATACTTTTCTGAATGAAGTTCTGACGTGAGTGGACTGAATGAACAGGGCTGGTCCAGAGAAGTCAGGGGGATGCCATTTCCAGACAGAGTGGAACAGAAGAATAATCTATATATGGAACCACTGGGAAGGCAGCATCTACGAAACTGGCTTTTTGAATTTTAATAGTAATGAACCCGAAAAACGTACCAACTCTTAAAGATAAATTTTGGAAACATTGACAAAGATAAAATAATCTGTGATGTTGGAATTGTATTGGGTTCCGCTATTTCTTTTAGTTTCTTCCCCATGGAAGATAAGTATAATTCCTTTCCTAAATGGTTATAAGAAGGGAAATAACTGAATTAAAAAGGGTGCCCACTGGCAGCCAGATATTGATGGGGGAGCAGTCAAGGCCTGCTGACCCTCAGGAGGTGTATTAGTTTTGCTGAGCCGGTACATCCTCATGGCCACAGATTATTTCAGCTACTGCTATTGCACCTATTCTACATTCAAGAAAAATCTCTCTGTCACCCAGGGCGGGGGTGGGGGAGGTGGTCTTCTCCTAGCACTGGCTAAGGATGGAGACATCATAGGTCATGTGAAATGATTGCTTTTCGAGCAATATTAAATTTTACTCCAATTTCCAGAAAGTCACTTAATTATTTAAATGTTGGCATTGAAATAAAAATAGTTCTAAACCTCTGTGGTCTCTTTTTGCCTCCACTTTTTTCAAGCCTAGATAATTCTTTTCACAGCCTGGCAGCCAAGGGACTTGAAGGGGCAAAGATTCAATTTTCAGATTTCTTCTGGCTTTCCACTTCAATTCTATTTACCCTCCTGTTAGTTCACACCTTGGGAGTAGTAGAGGGATAGGCAAAAGTAGATTTACAGTTGTGGGTATGTGAAACAAAGTTTATTCTTGTATTATTATTTATTTTTGTATTACATATTTTTCCATATGAACAATTGTAAACCTACTTTTTCCCACCCCTGTATGGGTCATTCAGAATTTCAAATAAGTTGAAAATCTCCTCATCTGGACTTGAAAATTTCTTCTACTCAAAGGCAAACTGTCGCCACCCTTTCTCTTTACCTACTCCTTTCAAGCACACATGATCCCATCTTTCTCCCCACAGACTCATCTGTACTTTTGTCCGCTTGGGAAGTGGAGGATAAAGTATTAATTTACTCCCAAATAATGAGGAGTCTACACTGTGTGAGAGATCAAGAATTGGGGCTCGAAACATGTCCTCAAAATAATGTTGGAGAGAATGTAATAATCTAATAATATTCCTTCAGAAAGTGACTTAACCTAAGTCTCAGTTTTCAACTCTGTACATTTTGGGTGTTACTATTCTCAGTATTCTTTGAAAAATGATATAAGAGGTGCATCTCACATATACGCCCCAAGTGCAAATCTCATTATACAAAGTATAGGTGCCTTTGACTTTACAAGCTCCACTGGGGGTGACAGACCTCCTTTAGTCTATAATTGAAAAGCCATAGATCACAGATCACAAAGCCCTAGGACTCTTACTAGTAAATATTCCCAAAAACTTAATAGGAAGAATTACAAACGCTTGGACTTGAAAAGGTTACATTTCTCAATCATACTCCTACTAAACTGAGGAGTTCTGCTAATAAAATTCATAGAGGACACTTTTCTTAATTCATAGGGAAAAAAGAGATAGATATAATTCTCTTAATTTCTTTTAAAATTTTCCTCCAATGTGGGTATTTCTTCTTCTGCCTGTCTCTACTAAAACCCAGTGGGAAGTGGTTTTGATTTGGCAATAAAATAAAAATAAATGGAACATTATTTTTAAAGTCCCATGGCCACATTCAGGGAGACCACTGATAAGAACCGCTGCTCAGAGCTGGAACTCTTAGTTGGCGTCCCTACACTTCTTCACAGCATATGTTAGTGCAAATAGTAGCTGATAGGGAAGCATTCTCAGTCCACACACGTCCTCCTCTCCACTGCATCCTCTTCATTCTGGGCCAGAGGTTGATGTACATTTGTAGAGACCTGGAGTTCACAGTATCACCAGCTGGGATTTTATTTTACCTCCTGCAATGGCGCCAGGAGGTAGGTCTAATTGTATATGACTAACAGGTGAGGAACACCCAGCTCAAAAAGATGAAATTTTGTTTACAAGATCACCAAACCTGTCAGAGGCGAAGCCACGGTTGGGATCCAGATTTCTGTGACTCTAGGGCCTGCCTGTATTCATCCCACAGCAAATTATTTCTCATATTCCTAAGCACAGCTCATCGGTTTGTTTATTACCAATTGGAGAACCTGAAGCCTGGTACAGCAAGGGAATATAGTCAATATATTGTAATAACTTTGTATGGGGGCAGATGGCTACTAGGATTATTGCAGTGTTCATTTTGTAAGGTATATGAATGTGGAATCACTGTGTTGTACATCCGGAATGCATAAAATATTGTATGTGAACAATAATTTAAAAATAAGTAAATTAATTTTATAAAGAAGATTTGTGAAGTGGCTCTGCATGTTACAGTCCTGCCACACATTGCTTTCATGTGCGCTATCTCATTGACTGTCAGGACAGTGTGATGACAAAGGAACAGCTGTTCCATGAGTCCTGCTCTGTAAAGGAGGATCTTCAGGAAAGCACCTTGCTCACCTGACCCAATAGAAGCAAAGATACCCGGTTTAAATTAAACGTGCTACATTGCCTTGCCTAGTGAGCCTGTACAGTACTACACGAAACAAAGCTGGACAAGTTCAAATCTTATCTGTAATAAGTTATAGTAACGTAATATCTTTGTCTTGGCTTCATCTCACTGCCTCTTTCTACCAAATTAGTAAAACCTGTAGCATTGACATTCATTATTCTATTGAATTCTTTTCTCAACCCTATATGAAAAGAGTGATCACAACCCCATGTTACATATGAGGATACAGAGACTTAGAAATAGGGCCCAAGATTGCAAAACTGATAAATGGCAAACCATGTGGAATCCTAGTCTCTTGACCACTCATGTAGGAGTTAACATTTGCTGAACAATCCCTGTGTTCCAGGCACTGCGCTAGGTTAGGTACTATATATGCATAGAGTGGTGACTGAAAAACACATCCAGGCATTATGGAGATCACAGTCTAGTGGAGGAAGATAGAGCGATTGAACACATTACCCAAATGAATATGCAGTTACAAAGTGTGGTATGTGCTTTGCAGAAATCCATGGTGCTATGGGGGAAGGTAGTAAGGAAAATCAGAATGACCCTCCATCTAGAATATCTTTTTTTAAAAAATTATTTCTTTATTGATTAAGGTATTACATATGTGTTCTTATCCCCCATTGCCCCTCCACCCCTCACTCGTGCCCTCGCCCCCCTGGTGTCTCTGTCCAGTGGTTAGGCCTATGTGCATGCATACAAGTCTTTTGGTGATCTCTCCTCCTTACCCCCATCCTCCCCTACCTTCCCTCTGAGGTTTGACGGTCTGATCGATGCTTCTCTGTCTCTGGACATAAACTGATGAACAAAACCTGCATCCTTAAGCAAACCTAACAAACTTCTAAAAAAAAGGTGATCTGCCTTTCCAACTAAATTTCTTTCTTAAGTGATTTGTGTAGCTTACTACAAGAACACACATGATGATGCCGGAGATAGCATATGTGCACTAAGAATCAGGTTTGTTCTAGTTACCTGGATGAAACACAGGGTATAATGTTAAAATGCAAAATTATGGTCATGTGCAGGCTTTTGTGGCCTAGATTGACCCAAGTATAAAACTTAGGATAATTTGATCAAGTTTCTGAAGTGCGGCCCAAGCACTTACAACTCATAATTACTGAGAATGTTTGCTAAAACCCTAAGAGATTCTGATTTAGAAGTTGTACTGGGACCTCAAAATAGACATTAAAACAAACTATCTTAGTGATTCTAAGACATATTAAATAAAGCTTGAGAATTATTGAACTATAGAAACACTTAATTTAACCTTGGGCCACTGGGTTGTTTGAGAAATATGTAACTTGTATCTGCGATATTTTTCTGATTGAATCTATTTCATTTTTCAAGGATCCAATCCCTCTAGCTCCATTAGGCAGGAAGGGGCTTGTTGGGAAGTTATAACAGCAGAAAGGGGCTTGTTGGGAAGTTATAACAGCAGAAAGGGGCTTGTTGGGAAGTTATAACAGCAATTCTTCTAGATGTCCAAAAAGAAGAAAAGATTATCACGAAGGTGATATGGGGACTAGAAATGCAAAAGGGACTGAGGCTCCTCTTTTCAACTCTCAGAGCTGGCTGATCCCTCCTCCGGCCCCCTCTGCTCCTCTGTGCACACCTGCGACCCTCTCCCTTCTAACAGGCTTGCTCTGAGTCTCTGTGCTCATAACTAGCGGACACAGAGCTCAGAATCGCTGGCCCAGACCCTGCTCTGCAATACTAAATCAAGCACAGAGCACTGACACAAACTTCCCTTGGGTCTCTTTATTCAACTTACAAGCAAAAGCGTCTGATGGCCCAGTTTGTTCCAGTCCCTCAATCACCCAGCTGCCTGCAGATCAGCTCACTGTCACCAGGACCCGTCTAGAAGGGAAGGGGACAGTGTGTAGAAAGGCAGCAGGAACTGAGTATGGGAGCGCTCTGCTCAGTTAGGGCGAGTGGTTGCTCATCACAGAGACTGATCTCTCCATAACATCCCAGCTCAGCGCTTTGGGTGAGAATGCAGGATATGACTAATTTCCTCCCTTATGTGTCCACCAGTGCTGACCTCTAAGCAGAGGAGGGACAAAGCCTACCTCCTTATTTTTAACGCAAAAGCCACTCTGAGCTTCAGATTGAGAAGAGAGCCACTGTAAATAAGGTAGAAATACAGAGAAGGAAAATGAAGCTCCAGGGAATATAAATGCAGTAGGATAACATTTTCTTGTAGAACAGAAACTTGGAGGAGAGAGAAAGAACTCTCTCCTTGAGCATGATCTGGGCCAGGTATTTTACTTTAAACAAACAAAACATGCAGTCTGTGTGTACTTGCATTCTTATTACAGTGCCTAGGCTATCATGCCTAAGGATTCTCCATCATAAACAGTGTTGTCCCGATTGTCTGATAAAATAAACTAACATCTCAAACAAAATCAAATAAACAAAAAAGCAAACAGAATAAACAAATGCTGATTTAATGCATGAAGTTCTGTCCTTTACACCTGAAATCCACGGTTATGTCTTCTTAGTTTGCATCTAATAGTTTCTCTAAAGCACCATTAATCTTCTTTATTCAGCAGTCAAGCTACATTACCATAAATAAATCCTAAGGCTCACATGGGTATTTATAATGATTTATTGTTAGCCTTAGTGGCAAAAAAAAAAAAAAATTGTTTCTTTGGATGTGAAGGCTCTTTCTTTTCGAATGTTTTTACTTCTGGCTGGTTTCTTTCTCATATCTGGAGAATTCTCTGCAGACAATACAGTATAACACAATATAATCCTTATTTGATTATAGAGTTAAATGAATTGCCTTTCAGAAGCCAAGGTACCCATTCTAATTAGAAGTTTATTTTTAGACTTTCAATGTACTTCCTATGAAGAACTAAAATAAATTAGATTTAACAGGGTGTTAATTTATTAAATAATTTTCTACAATTAAAAAGAATACATTATGTTTCACTTCCTTGACTTTAGTTGCATTTTAATATGATTCTCAATTAGATGTGATTTCAGGAGGTTTTTGACTGACTGGATTAGCTAGTATGATGGTAGATTTTTAAACTATTTAATTTGCATTACTATAACAAAGAATAGAATGCCTAGAGTGAGAGGTAGAGTTAAATGTTGGGATCTTAATATGTCAATTTGGAACTTTAGTTTGTATAAAATATCAAATGTTTATGTAACAAATCAAGAAGGAAGTAAATTCAAGCTCAAAATTAAGTAGATTCCTCAAGTTTAACAAGCAACTTTTAAGTCTTCCCTAAAAGGTATCACTGGACCTTCTGCTAATCTCTTGAAGTTCCTTCAAAATTGAGTTGCTACATGGAGATGATTCAGATAGAATATGTACTAAATGAGATGTTTACAGTGATAGGGAATAAAATATCCCAAAATCAATATGCTAGGAATGATAGATTCTCTGCCATTTGAGATTTTCCCCATTATACTATTATTTAATTTTCCTGATTCTTAAAATACATGTGTTTGTTTGTTTTTTAATTTAGAGGCCTTGTGAATGATAACCAAAGTAGGAGTATAGATTACATGAATGCAATGACAAGGTCTGTGGGTAGTCCTGTTCATTTCCTTTTTAAAAAAAATATTTTACTGATATTTTACAGAGAGGAAGGGAGAGAGATAGAGAGTTAGAAACATCGATGAGAGAGAAACATTGATCAGTTGCCTCTTGCACTCCTCCTACTGGGGATGTGCCCGCAACCCAGGTACATGCCCTTGACTGGAATCGAACCTGGGACCTTTCAGTACGCAGGCCGACGCTCTATCCACTGAGCCAAACGGGTTAGGGCAGTTCTGTTCATTTCTTACTTGAGCCAGCAATATTCTCTCCCATTGCTGAATTACCACAGCGCTTTTTGAACTGAGCTTTGATTGTATTCAATAAAGCACTTATATTCTGTTTTAAGCTTCTCACTAATTTTTTCATGTGTGGTGGAAGGAGCTTGACCTATAGAATCTAACATATCTATAATGGACTCCTGGTGTCTTTATTTAGTTAACCTTTCTGAGACTGTATATATTCATTGTTAGCATAGCTCTAACATGTAGCATTCATGAGACAACTTACTCCCTAGGGCTTACTTATCCTACATGTAGAGGCTAGCTCAGCATGTGCTAAGTCCCTCCTTGTCTTCCATTCTGTATTTCATCTCCGCTGAATAAGTTATAGGATGCATGAGTACTCAAGGTAAAGCCATAAAATTATTATTTTAATAAAGAAAAGATACTTAGAAGTAAGGGTGTGTGAACAACATGCTCATACATTGTCATGGATATTGAGGAAGTCTAACTTTTCCACTCACCTATTCCCCCCATCCTGATTCAGAAACAATTGAGTCAGAGCAGAGGGAGATCAAAATATCAGCTGGTTCTCAACCCCAGAATTAGACAGGCTTAACCACCTGGCCATAGTCCATGTCGTATACCTACACACTTGATTGGGGATGAGTGAGAAAAGATCAGAGTATGTGCGTCCTCTGAGCAGATGGAGCCCAACGAAAGGAGAGGAGAGGGAAGGAGGAGCCACATATGCTCATTTCCTCCTCCCAAAGTCATGAGTTAGATGCCACTCCTTCTTCCCAAAGGAGAAACAAGTGAGGGAGGTTGTGAGTCCTGCGACAAGGAGGCTATAGAAGTGGGTCACCTCCACATGCAGGGATAATCAGGAGGGCTTCAGCCTCAGTCTGTTGCTTTGCAACGTTGTGAACTGACGTCCTACCTGTACTGCTTTCTTCACCTTTCTGTAGCCACGGCCTCCTTTCTGACCATTTTGTTCAGCCTTTCACTTGCTGCCCCTTCTCCCTAAAATGCTCTTCTCCCAGCCCCCGGCATAGGTGCCTTTAGAGCAACACTTCATTCTCAGTTCGAAAGTGATGACTCAGAGTTTTTCTTTAGTAACTTTACTAGGGACCCCCCCCCGCCCTTCTTCCCTCTCTCTACCTTGCTCATCACCCTGTCATCTTCCTCAGGGAAGTTAGTAGTCCCTAAGTAGTCTCTGTGGGCTGTGCACTGCTTACACACGCTGAACAGTGGCTGCCATCCTGTAAGTGCCTAACCATCTATTGAATGAATGATAAATGAATGCATCGTTAACTTAGCAAATCCTTT
>NW_006286592.1:160514-163061 GCF_000327345.1 Myotis davidii
AAAATAGAGTTAAAGAAATATGCAGGAGCCAGCTTATGAAAATAGCTATGCTATTCTAAGAAGATTGGACATTACATGGAATTCTGATAGGCCATTTAAATTTTAAGCATGGGTGTGATAATATCAGATATGTGTTTTAGAAAAATAGTACAGGAAATAATGAGGTTAGGCAGTATTAGGAGCCAGGAAAATTAGGAGGTCATTCAATTATCCAGGCAAGTAATGAGGAGAATCTCTTTTCTTGAATAAAAGAAATGTGCATCATTGGTGAGCGTATAAATTACTATAACTCCCCATTGTTTCATAGATCGTCCTCATGACCTGGTGTGCACTGGACTCTTTGCCCATTCCATGGCGTTCATGGTTTGTAGTTGCCGGGTGGTGGGGTCAGGGATAAAGCTCCAACCAACTGAGCAACCTGGCCAGGGCAATCCAGCCAATCTTGTCTCCTTTTCTCTTTCTGGAATTTGACTCTGGGCCTTTGTACATACTATTAGCTCTGCCTAGACTTCTCTTCCCCTAGATATCATATAGATGACCTGCCAACCTCCTTCATGTTCTTGCTCAAATATTCCCTTCTCATTGAGGTTTTTGAAGTTTCAAATTACAACTCCCTCCCTCCCCCACCACACACACACACACACACACACACACACACACACACTCCCTAACTTTCATCCACATTATTTTTGCAGGACACTTAATTGCCAAATGAAAACTAAATATTTAAAATGTGTTTGTTTTTTATTTTTTAAAATATGTTTTTATTGATTTTAGAGAGAGAGAGAGAGGAAGGAAGAATGAGAGAGAAACAACTACTGGCTGCCTCCTGCATGCCCCCTGCTAGGGATCAACCTGCAATATGGGCAGGAACTAGTGACCTCTCAATGCATGGGATGACCCTCAACTAACTGAGCCACATGGCCAGGGCTAAAATTTATTTTTTTAAATTTTCTTTATCCTTTCATTAGAATGGAAAGCTCATGAGAACAGGGATAATGTTTGTTTTTCTGCTCTTGTGCCATATTCTCAATTTTTAGAACAGTATCTTCTTCTTAGAGGATTTCATTATTCTTTTCCCCTGAACAATGCAGAATACCTTATAAACAGTTATGTCTTGGGTTTTGTCTTCCAAGTAGTGCAGTGGGAATTTTAGCTCCACACATATATTAATTAATTGAGGCATCTGTTTAGGAAATCTCTGGGTGACTTTTTTTCTGTTAGTTCTAAAGTGAAATACAAGACAGACAGCACTCCCACTCTTTCTCTAGTTTAGAGCAGACTTTTCTTTATAGTCCACACACTAAAGACTTGTGAGTGCATGCGTGTGTGTGTGTGTGTGTGTGTGTGTGTGTGTGTAAGGGTCTCACTGACCAAACCTTGCCCTATGCTCTGGTTTCAGGCTTTGTTTCTTATTTCCTAATTTATCATATCTGTTAAAAGTCCAGGTCTCACCACCAGCAATAGAGAGAAATTTTCCAATGGCCAATGATCTAAAATTCCCCCTTAATTTTCTACCTTTTTTTATGCCATGTGTTTAAAAAAATATTTTAAAAGCATTTCAAAGAGAATTGCAAAGGAAACAAAAAGGAAAGGAAGAGAAACCTATAGGACATTTCAACCAATTATAACCCATTTGATAATTGAGACACAAATTGTAACCCAATGGCAGATGGGTAATTGAAGTATTTTAGGATAATTGGTATTCATATTTCAAGGTATGATAGTGCTCCTATGGTTATGTTTTAAATAAGCCCTTATCTTTTATAATTCTATCCTGAAATAGTTACAGACAAAATGATGTGATAGATAAATGTTCTTTGAAATAATTCAGTTGTGTGTGAATAAGCAGGGGTATAGAGGAAACAAGCTTGCCATTTAATTATTGATGATAATGGGTGGATACATTGATTTCATTTGATATGTTTGAAAATTTGTAAAGTTAAAAATATAAACATTATAAAATGAATTAAAACCAAACTTCTCCAGCATCCTGGTTTCCATGTGCTTCTTCAGACATATACTCTGCCTCTTGGGTAGAAACTAATGTCTCCAAATTTTCATTCAAGAAAAAATAATTGTAGGTTACATGATCATCTAATTATGGAATCTTTTCATTTATTCAAAAATAACTTACTATTGTCTACTAAGTTTTACGAACTATAGTAAGTACTATAGATGCTTACTGCTTGGAGGCAGAGAGACAAAGGAGTTCAACCTAGGCGTGCAAACTAGATCTTTGTAGAGACATGAAGGCACGAAAAGAGGGTGGGTTGGAAAGACTTCTTGAAAGACTTGGCCCTCTGTTCAGTCTCCAAGGAAGCATACAGATCATCTAGATGCAGAGGAAGAGAAAATACACTAAACCAATTCCCCACACTAACCTGCTAACCTGTATACCAACTAATGATTTTACATACTTACCAGACACCAAACCCTGAACTACTTTATATTTCTCTCTCTCTCTCTCTCTCTCTCTCTCTCTCTCTCTCTCTCTCTCTCTCTTCTCTTTTTTCAAAGTCCCAAATAATTCTTTCTCTTTGAGGC
>NW_006286592.1:163190-178811 GCF_000327345.1 Myotis davidii
ATATTTCTCTCTCTCTCTCTCTCTCTCTCTCTCTCTCTCTCTCTCTCTCTCTCTCTTCTATTTTTTCAAAGCCCCAATTAAGTATTTCTCTTTGAGGCACCAGAAGATAAGTAATTTTTCCAAGTTCACAGAATCACTCATGTTAAAAAGTCATATTATTTTATCAACACTAAGTCATAAGAGGACTTTAAAAGCCAATCACTTTATGTTAATACTACAAAACAGTGGAGACAGCAAGACAAACAGTAACACATGCTATGTGCATAAAATGAATAACTAAGTGTCTTTGTCGACACTGATAAAATTTGTAGTTAAAAATGAAAAGGTTTTTTCAATTGGCTTGCTTGCACAGTTATTTTTCTTTAACTTGTCTTACCACTATTCCCCCAATAAAAAATTCAGTATCATAAGTGCTATTAATGTTCCCCATAGCTAACATTCAGTTGAACCAGTTTTTATAGGTGGACACATCCTGGAAAGGGTGTTACAAAGAGTTTCCAAAATCAGGATTTATGTGGTTGAGCCATGATGCGTGGTGGAGCATTTAGAATATGGCCATCTCCATAAAGCAAATAGCTGGCAACGTCCTGTAAGAACAGAGAAGCTGAGGATCTGAAGTTGCTAGCTGTGCATTTCTGAGTTGTGTCCTCCCTGCTATGACACATAATCTTGACCTATAAGCCCTTCTGTCCTCTAGCTGTCAGCTCTGTGCTAGGCATGAATAGCATCCTTTAATGCCAATGAGGATATAAAGCATTAATACATAACAGCCACATGGATTATTTAAAAGGATTTTCCTAATATATAGTTCAGTATCCAGGCCTAACAATGCTGGTAACATCTTGAGCTTGTATCCTAGGTGACATCTGTGCCCTCAGAAACCTGCTTTTATACAGTGCAATATGGTGCTGCCGTGTGTTTCAGTATCAATGATGATGGAGTGCAGCACATTAGGGAGCCTTGTAGCCGGCAGCCACTAGACATTTCATCTGCTACAACGAAAAGGGGCCAGGATGGGGGGAAAACAAATGCCTGTTATTTCACACACATTGGCAAGAAGCAAAGACAAGTACAACTTGTCATTATAAATTGTGTTGTTAACCCTGGTCGTTTATAGTACACATTTCCAATTATGCCCATTATGATGTACTTAGCTAGAGGGCAGTTTGCATTTTTTAAAAGTGTTGAGAGCAGTAATGATTTAGCTCGTGCTCATTTGTTTTCTATTGCTTGGTTAACCATGCTGCATTGTCTTTTTCTTGTTTTACATATAGGATGAATAAGAGATGTTGGCTTTAAATGTGCTAAATCAGTGGTTCATTGCCCTGGAGATTGTTAAAACACACCATTGCTTGGGCTTTAGTCACCAGAGATACTGATTTAAATGGCTTAGGTGGGGGGGGGGGCGTACATCATGAGTCTTTAAAAGCCTCCCTTAAGATTCTGATATGCAGCTAGGGTTAAGTTCCTCATGGGTCCGGGAGACCTCAAGCTTACTTACCTATGTGTGACTTCACTTGTGATATTTGAGAGAGGGAGGGCCAGAGTCAAGACTGTCACTATTTGATAAGGTTAGCTCTTCAAACTGGAGGTGTTTTCAGAGCAGTAGTGGTTGAGGACAGGAAGTAGAGGATATTAGAGATAGTCTAGAAATTTGAACTATTGCCTAGGATCAGAGAGTGGGTGGTGCCTATCATAGAGAGAAACTGTTTATTTGCCTGGACTGCCATCCTAGATGGTTTATGCAGATATAAGCATGAGTTATTTCTTCTCAAATCTATGGCAAGGGCTTGCCTATAAAGAACTTTGAGTTAAGTGGGTAGTTATATATGTATTACCTTTTCAAGATGATTTAAATCCCACTTAATTAGGCATTCCTAACAGCTGTCCTGTGTGTTGGCTCAACAGAATTACCCACTGAGGACAAGCAAGAAAATTGGAAGGCTGAAAGGTTAAGTGCACTGCCCAAGGTCACATAGCAATTCTGTAATGAGCTGGTATTAGAAGTAAGTGCCCTGCAGGTCTTGTCTGGTGCCAGAGCCATTGAATTTGGCTTCTGTTGCAAAGTGAATGGTGATTATGAAAATTTAAGAATATAGCATACATTTTTTTTTCAGGCAACATTTCAGAATGAAAGAAGTATATGGATATCCTGGAGCCTATTTTGAACATTCCTGGAAGTTTAGCAGGAAAGCTTTGCAGTGCTGCTTAATTCCATATGTATATAGATAGAATTTTGGGGTACTTAGATATCTAGGCTGGGAATTCTGGTGGAGAAGGCTGCTCCAATGTGTCTACTCCATATTTAGAACATCCAGAAAAATAGGAAGGGAGTCTATGAAAACTTCCCACTCATAGTTCTTCTAGGGCATTGTATTTTTCACCCCTGAGAGAGCATACTGGGTTGATGGCCTTTGGATAATAAATATAAAGTTTATGTCATCATTTCTGAATGCTTATACAATTATAGAGAACTACATTATTATCCATCCACCAAGTTTCACTTCTGCTTCACTGGGAGATTTAATAATGCATGTATGTGCCTTTCCTTATAACATGTAGCATCTGGGTGCATCTCTTACACCTGCTAAATATTTATCAACAGAGACAACCCTGAATGTGGTAAGTGCTTACCTCTGAGAACTCAGGGTCACAGTCTCTGTTTTTCCAAATTTTAGTGGGAGATAGTTGGGGTGATGATGAGCCTAGTTTGTGCCTTTTTTAAAATAAAGAAATTCAACTCAATATCAATGATAGTTGTGAATAAACTAGAAAGGGATATTATTCTGTGTATAATTGGTAGGTTGAGAGAATGTACTTTTTAGGGGATTTGATGTTGAAGAAACATGGGCTACCTAACATCATACTGAGATCTCTGTCTATGGAATTGGCCTAGAAACAGACTTCTTAATGACCAATTGAAATTTTCTGCCAAGTGAAAGTTGTTTACTCTTCACATCCATGCTCTACTTTGAGTAAACACCAGTTCTCTTTAGTTACTGAGTAACTAAAAGCTATGGTAAGGGCTTGCATGTAAAGAATTTTGTGATGTTTCTATCACGAAAACATAAAGGACCTCCAGTCAATTGTTTTGAGGTAAGCCCTATACTTTCTTTCCCTTTAATTTTTGATTTAATGATTTATGAGCTAATGTGCTTGGGGCACACAACAGTCTTCAGATGCTTGAACTGCTATCTCAAACAGAACTCTGGCAAGACATAAAGGTCCAGTAACCACATTGAATAGATAATTTTAAGAAGAGCAGTGCAGTCTACCTTTTCTGCACATTTGAAATGTAACTCAATGTCACAATGAAAAACAAAATGTGCACGTTTCTTAGATTCTCATGGGGTGGTGAGGATTCATATATTCTTCCATACAAACTAAGGCACTTCTGAAAGTGAGTGAATGAGCTATTAATATTTAAGCCAGCATAAAAGGCATTAATTAGGACTTCCCTAAGCAAACAGGATGTTTGATCACCATAACCAATGCTATGTGAAGATGGTTGGTAACAAATGCCTGACAATTGTAGTTTAATTTACCAGGGGCATGGAATTATTTTAAATCATTCATGGTCTCCTAGATGCTCAGAACATGGAGAGATCCAGCACTCAAAGGAAGAGTGGTTTGTTATATTTTTCTTTTGATTAGAAACAGCCTCAACTGTTGAAGCCTTCATTCTACTATTTTTCTTTATTTTTTATTTTACTGTATTTTATTTTTAAATTTTGTTATATTGCTTAAAATATTACAAAGAGTAGTACATATGACTCCTTTTTATTTTCCCCCTTGACCTTCGCCCGGCCTCCCCTACCCCACAGTGTCTTTTGTCCATTGGTTATACTTATATGCATACATACAAGTCCTTTGGTTGATCTCTTACCACCCCCCCCAACCCTCCCCGGCCTTCCTGCTGTAGTTTGACAGTCTGTTCATTGCTGCTCTGCCTCTGTATCTATGTATGAGGTGACATTCAAAAAGTGTTTCTTTGTGGTTGTTTTTATTATATGCAACTTATATATCATTGGTGCCATCCTTTTGCTTCAAGATCAATGAGAGAGGGGTAATCAGCAGATTTGGGGTTTTGTTTGTTGAATGGTAACCTGGAAGTGTAAGTGGTGCTGAGGAACAGAGCCACAGATGAGAACCATGCCTTACAAGGCAATAAGCCTTGAAAACTATTGATGCCATGAAGCCAAATGAGTCATTGAGATTTATTAGACCTTGGAGTAATGGAGGTATTTGAGAAACAAGGAAAAGGCAAGAGGTCATATTTTAAAAATATACCATCAGAATTCTAGGATTGGTGTTGAACTAACTGCCATGAATTGCTGATAAATACCCGGCCTGTCTCTACTTTGTACATAATCTTGCCTTTAGGTATTTTAAAAATATACCATCAGAATTCTGAGGATTGGTGTTGAACTAACTGCTATGAATTGCTGATAAATACCCGCCCTGTCTCTACTTTGTACATAATCTTGCCTTTAGGATCCATCTCCCGGCATTCATATCCAACCATACTCTGTCAGCTGTGCTCATGTTCACCATGTTCTACCTGCTTTTCCCATACTCTGACATTTCAAATCAATTGGAAACTTGGGGAGTCAGTTCTTTAATTTAAGTCATTGCTGAATAACCTAGCAACAGGGATCAACACTCATGATATTTTGTTGTTGTTAATCCTCCCCAAGGATATTTATCCATTGGTTTTTAGGAAGAGTGGAAGAGAGAGAGAAAGACAGAGAGAAACACTGATGTGAGAAACATCAATTTGTTTCCTCCTTGCAGGAGCCCTGACCAGGGCCCACAAACACTGATGTGAGAAACATGAATTGGTTTCCTCCTTGCAGGAGCCCTGACCAGGGCCCAGGCCAGGGTGGAGTCTGCAACCAAGGTATATGCCCTTGACCAGAATTGCACCTAGGACCCTTTGGTCCTCAGGCCAACGCTCTATCCACTGAGCCAAAGCAGCTAGGGCAAAATCATGATTATTTAATTCTGTGTGATGTGCCCCAGCTCACTTGGCCATGAATCACCCATAAATATTCTTTTCATGCTGATTTTTGCCTCCTCTGCTACCATCTTTCCAGGAAAGACTGTTGTAGGCCTTTACAGATAATCTATAAATATTCCTCCCGATGCGTATCCCACTCATGTATTTTCTGTTAAATATTGTGTTTGATCTTTAAGTTGCCACATTTTCTAAATTTATTCCTTTTGACTATAATAACTTATGTATGCCTGCTGACTTACTAATTATAAAATATGTATAAATCAAGATTGAATTTAGATTAGTTCTTTATTAGCCATAATCATGTTTAAGCAGTTGTTTATGTTTGTAAACAGGCACTTTAATTTATTGTTATTTTTTCATAGGCCTAACAAGGTTGGTACCATCACTCACGAAGCCCCACAACTCTGTATTTTTATTGACACTTAAAGCCTTCTGCAAATAGGGTGTCACTGAAGAATTTATTAGAAAGAGAAAGATATCCTTTGGGAATAACAGAGGACCTGCTCTGTGGACTCCTCCCTGGAATGTTCCTCTCTTTTTCTTTATCTTACTATGAAGCCTCTTTTGTGGAAAAACAAAACAAAACACAAAACACAAAAAACAGCATGGCTTTTGATGTCTGTTTTAATCCTAGCTAGGTGACTTTGTGCAAATTATTTATCTTTTTCTCTTTTTGCTCTATTATTTATAAAATGGGTGTAATAATAATAGTAATAATACCAACAACATAAAGCATTAAACTAATAAAATGAGATATATGCAAAATGCTCAGAATTGGATCTGGTGTAGATTAAAGTTATAATACCCAGAAACTTCCACTACATTTTACATATATTTGTAATACAAATGCTTTCCACCTGCAAAGTCTCTGTCTTCCCCTTTTAAACCTTCACCTTAATATCTGTAGGGCATGAAAATCAATGCAACTATTTTCCCCAAAGTTTGAATTCACTTACTTATAATTAAACTATAAAGCAGAATACCTCTGTGTGCGAATGTGCACTGTGCATGTGTGCGTATGGTGCATGAGTGAGTGGATGCATTGTAAAGGAAGAGGCACCAGTCAACCAGTCATGTTATCTCTCAATGTGAAGTAAAGGCATCCCTTTATTTTTTTCTATTGTCTCCAGTCTCCTTTTTTTTTTGTCTCCAAAGATAACATTTAGATAGAATACACACACACACACACACACACACACACACACACACACGTGTGAATCCTAAAGGTAAACAATAATTTTTAGCATAAGTACAGTATGATTGGAATTAATTGAGAGAGGGGGACTAGATTTTTCCCCAAAAGCATAATTATTTAAAAATAGTGTTCCTACCCAGTGGAGATAACTTTAATATTATTTTGCAAGCAATTTTAAATATACTCTTTTTTTCTTTCTGATCTTTTTTTTCTATACTCCTTACAGGGCCTTAACTACATTTCAGGAGGAACCGATTATAGCAGCCTTCTCTGTCAAACACTAGTAGCATCTGTCCTTTGACAATATAAGCATTTGCTGTCAAGAAAAAAAGGTGGCTCATTCAAATGGGGCAACTGGAGAAAATTAACTGGATTATTTACAAAGCAGTGGACAGGATGAACGTAAACTGTAGTACTTGCCCTAGTGACAGCCCCGATCCTGAAACCTGATAGAGGTAGGAGCTGTTAGTAGAACTCAGAGGAAGTGGCTGAAGGAGGTGCCACTCCACAGGAACTGGGGCTTTTTGCAGGATGAGGAGCCAACTTGTGGTGATCCAGAGGATGAAATCTGGTGGAATACATACTCTGATTTTTCTCTCACCTCTTGCCATCTTTTTCCCTTCCATTGTTTGCCCATCCCCGATTTGCCAAACCAACCTAGAAGCCAATGGATGAGTAAATTCCTTCTGTGGCCAGCCTCCTTGTTACAGAGCAGGTTAAAGAAGGGAAACCAAAAAAGGGAGCCGATGGCAAAGATTCCATGCAAGCCCTTAACTGAATAGTTCAAGAACTTGAAATGTACAAATGTGTCAGTCTCCCCTTTTTCCCTTAATCTCATTAAAATGATAGAAATGAATTTTAAAAGCCCTAATTCCTTGCCAACAAAAAAGAATAGGACCACCAGTGGATGAGAGGTATCAAGTAATTTATGGAAGACTTAGTGGCCAAAGGCTGAAGGGCAGAGAAGCTGGTGACATCACAGGAAGCCATGACCTAACTGAACAGGAGTGTGGGTGGCAGTAGAGAGGAAGCTGTCTACCCAGGAAGGCTGCTTAGACCATAGGTGGCTGGTCTGATGGAAGATAGCAGTGAGCAGTGGGACTGAAAAGAAATAGGTTCTATAAAGCCTTTAAATAACCAGTAAACATGTAGAAATAACGATATAATTATAAAAAAATATTGAACGATGGTGCAAAGTAAATTCTCATCAAGTATAGCAGAAAGTCAATAGATGATGTCTAAAGTTAATAAATCAAAAAGTAATGCCATCAGCATGTTATTTATAGATTTGGAGGTAACCACAGAAGAAGTAAATAAGAAACAGTTCATAATGTTTGGGGAGGAGGACAGGGAATAGATCAGTCACTTCTCACTGTGTCTTTTTGTAGTAATGAGTTTTTAACAACCATGTGAATAAATAATTTAATAAAGGCTCCTTTCAGTCCCCTTTTGTTTCACTCCACGTAGTTTACTTGGCTTTCTAGGACTTTTTTTCTTAACATGGTTAGGCCCAGTATCTGTCCCAAACCTAAAAATTAACTCCATTTTCCCCTATACTCCCCATCTCTCCATGTTTTATAAACCCCTCTTGTGCACACACACACAAGCCGTATACACATCAGCCTTCTGAATGCAGTTACATGTCTTTCTCTGTAAATTTCATGTCCCTTATATCTCAGTGCCTTTTTCTCAAACTGTTTCTTTGGCCTGAAATGGCTTCAGCAAATTTTTTTCTTATTCAGCCTTCAAGTCCCAAGATAAATTCTGCCTCTTCTATGAGATGTCTGCTTTCCAGAAACATGAAATATTATGCTTTATTCTGCATTCTCCTAACACTACACTCCAGTCTGATACTTCTTGCTCTTCAGTGACTCAGACCTAGTTGTGCATTATTGGCCCCTTCTTTTCCTGTTTAGTTATAAGTTGAAGAATTGGTATCTTTATACCTAATGTGATATGTTGCTCATAGTAATTAACATAGTTGACACCCACTATAACTATAATTGGCTTTTGTTGCTATTGTTGATTCAGAAAGCATCTAAAGTTATAAAATGAAATGCTACAACACATTTAAGTAAACATCAACTGTATTTTTAGCAGGATGACTTTTAATACTATTCTGCTTCTTAGCAAAACATTGAATTAAATAATATTTTGTTACAATTTTAGTGGCTCTTTCCTAAATCTCAATTACGTATATATTGTCTCAGGTTATGAGGAATAAAAACTCTAATAAACTAATACCCGTAAATATGTTACTAATGTAGTTATTTTTATGAGTGTTTCTATTGTACAAAGTAGCCTAGAGCATGGCCTGTGTGGCTCAGTGGTTGAGAGTCCACCTATGAACCAGGACATTGCTAGTTCAATTCCTGGTCAGGACAGACACCTATCTGGGTGGAGAGCTCAATCCCCAGTATGGAGTATTCAGGATGGAGCCGATCAATGATTCTCTCACATCATTGATATTTCTATCTCTCCCTCTCTGCTATATATAGCAGCTTAGAGAGAGAAATGCCTTACTCCAGAGAGTGATTTGCTGCTAGGAAAATGCTAGGCCCTGAGCTGTTGTTTTGAGATGAAAGAGGGTTTCTGTGGCCTCTCAGATTATGCCATGTCACTCTTATGCCATAGGGAATATGGATTCAGATGAATTTCAAAACATTAAGATGTGCCTTAGCATATTTAAACACCTATATTTGATATCACAAAGTGTGTATTGAGTATTAACTGCTGGTCTTTGCTTATATTTTCATTTCCTGCAGTTTTTCCACATGTTCTTACTTCACCGCTTTTTTTTGTTTGTTTGTTTGTTTCAGTGGCTCTCTAACCCTGTTTTTTTCTCTGCATCCACTTAAAAGAGCACTCTCATTTTATTTTTCCTTTACCACAGGAAATTCCACAATAAGACAGTCTCGATACAGGATTATCAACCAGGAAGCAGCTAATGGAGGTCAAGAATGTCCAGACACCTTATTTGAAGAGCGAGAGTGTGAAGATGTTTCATTGTGCCCTATATATCGGTAATTAGTTACCTTTTGGAATAATCATTAAACTTCAACATAAATTATGACATTTTCTTTTATGTAATATACTAGAAATTCATGCACAGCTAGGGTCCCTAGGCCTGGCTGGCAATCAGGGCCCATCAGGGCCTTCCTGCTGCCAACCAAGGCCTTCCTTAGTTCCGCACCACCTCCTGGTGGTCAGCGCATGTCATAGCAAGCGATTGAACTCCTTGTCTCCCAGTTGAACTCCTGAGACAATTTGCATATTAGGCTCTTATATATGTATAGATGGTTGTTTAGTGAGAGATAAGATAAGGTAATGTTGTTTATCTTCAAATACCTGTATTTTCCCCCCTTCCTATCTGGGATACATTTTGAGGGATAAAGAATATGAAAGTCTAATTTATAGAAAAAAGAAACAGACATATTTTGATAGTAAGTGAGCTTCTGGAGTTTTGCCACTCAAGAAATCTTTTCAGGATCAGGATTCAAGGAGATTCAGGGTGAGGTCCTTACCTAAACCACAGACTCATGCACACAAACACACACACACATAGCACACATACACACACACAGGCACCTATAGTTGCTCATAGTAATTAACATAGTTGACACCCACTATAACTATAATTGGCTTTTGTTGCTATTGTTGATTCAGAAAGCATCTAAAGTTATAAAATGAAATGCTACAACACATTTAAGTAAACATCAACTGTACCCATGCAAAGGTAACTACTTCATTCCATTATTCTCATCCTAAAGCCTTTTTTATCAAGAATCACAAACCAAATTTGTACTTATTTAATAAGTATATAAAACAAAAATTGTTTTGGTTCTCAATTTTAATTATATACATGTTTTAAGAAAAGATCTAGTTAGCAAAATTAATTTAACCTATGGATAAAATGTTAAAAAAGAAAAGAAAATGAGTAACTTTTTTTTTATTGCTTATAGTATTACAAAGGGTATTACATATGTGTCCCTTTTTTCCCCCCGGCCTTTACAATCCCCTGGCCTCCCCTACCCCCCTTATGTCCATTGGTTATGCTTATATGCATGCATACAAGTCCTTGGGTTGATCTAGAAAATGAGTAACTGTTAAACTATAAATGCTCCTTCTGGTAAGTTGGTGGTTATTTATAAAAAACAATACCTGAGACTTGTGTGTCTAGACATAAACTTACCCTCTTTCAACATTGGATTGAAACATTGCTTTAAAGGATATCTGCATTAAATTCACTGTTGGATTTTACTGGCTTGTGAAGAAATCCCATGATCTTAAAAGGCATTTGTTTATCATCACACTTAAAATTGCCTTTACTGGAAATGTCTAGTATCTCCCTGGATTATTTGAGAAGCTACATCTTAAAGCTATGAAATTTAAGAGCTAATTCATTCATACAAATGCAAGTTATTTTTCTTCTTTTAAGACGATGCCTTACATTAAATAAATTTTAGTGTCTTATTGAAGAAATCTAAATTACTATTGATTTTATCATCCCTGTACTCCCATTGTTGATGACCAGTTTGGGAAGGATGTAGACAAACACTGGGAACATGCCCAGACTACTAGTTTTTCCTCACCAACCACAGGACCATTGTGGAAGCACTGTCAATGTCCACCCTTTTGTGCCATGTATATAAATATTGAAACTTCTGAGCCAGCGTTTTAACCATTGCTGGGGGATAGCAGCCAATTTAAAAAATTAGCCAAATCAAATATTATTACACATTTTTATGAACCCAGGGCTATTATAATCAGAGAAAATCCTAGGAACTATCAGTGGGCTCTTCCCTTCTATTGTCCACTCTCCTGACTCTCTTGCTGCACTTCAATTTAGCTACTCATGTTTGAACTAGTTTCCATCATTGACCCCCTGCCATTTCCTCAGAAATCAGTTTCACTGTGTGTGGATTGGATCAATGTATCATTTCTCCTGGTGTGTGTGGTTTAATATATGTTCCAGTTATCAGCATGAGTTTCTGCTCCTTAGTAAAGCATCCATGAGTTTTGAGTAATTTGGTTCAATTTAGTTTTTGCTTTCTCCATCATTGGTATGTTAGGGAAGGAAGTGACTGTAGACCTTTATCATTATCTCATGATTATTCTTTTTGACTCCATTAAAGTGACACAGTAACACATTTACCAATTAAAACAGAAACAAAATGTCCACAGAAATATTTCTGTGAATTTGAGCATTCCTCCAATATGTTAGGTTAGTACGGGAATGAGAAGGCAGCATGGGAGGGGATCCTTATATGGAATTGGCCAGGGGTCCATGGTTGAGCATCCAGGGATGTAGGATTGAAAACTGGCCTGCCCTGACTTGTGCAGTCTGGGACATATCACTTACCCTGAGCTCAGGTTCATTATCCCAGTACTGAAGGTTTCACAAGAGAGCCGTGAAAAGTCATTCCTTCTACTTCAGTCTCTGCAGAACACCAAACTAGATTCAATTCCTTGGTCTCATTTTGGTGTAGAAAGCCCATGTAAATTTAAGAGATCTGAATAGATGACATATCCTAGTTGAAAAGTCAGACTGAAAAACGCTTACTGTATCGCTTTCTGTGTTTTGGAGTTATACTGAATGAGTCTATGCATATACAAAGAAAATTTAGAACTACTTAAAATCAATAGGTGATTTATTTAAAAAGGTCAGGTTTTGCTACTTATCTGTTTCCTGATTTCTCTCCAGTTCTTCCCAATATGGAGGCCACTTGAATAAAGTCAATGATATATTTGTTTCACTTTTATATTTTAACATACTGGGCTTGATTTTGCAGGATGGTCTGTAGCACCCCCCCTTTGTCCCCCCACCCCCCGGTTAAGACCATCTCTGCCTCACTTCCAATTGTCCCAGAGACCCACTTAATCTAAAATAAAGTGAGAGGAGCTTGTGATTACTGATATTAATGGCTGGCTGTGCTAGGTGGTCTTCAAATACTAAATCAAGCTATGTTCACATAACTAAGAGAGACGTTAAAGTGACTTTTCCTGAGCAAAGAAAGTCTTCCTTCGCTAAGGCTTTTTTTATTGTGGTAAAAAACACATAATGTTTACTATCATAACCATTTTTAAATGTACATTATAGTAGTGTTAATTTTATGCAATTGTTTTGCAAGAAATCTCTAGAACGTTTTCATCTTGCAAGGCTGGGCACTGATATTTTACTCCCTGTTTTTATTTTACTCTTTGAATTAACATCTCTTGTTGGTGGTATTGGCTGATATGGGAAAAGTGTAAGAATGTACTAAGCAAAGGAGCAGAAGCTGTAGTTTCACTTAAGGTCTGGGTTTTATGGAACATTCTGAAGAGACAGGCTTACGGACACAAGGCCCAGTCGGTCATGTGGGTCATGAAAGTAGAAAGCTTTGTTGATCTGAGGAAAGAAAAACAGGGAAAAGCCAGACAGTGTCCTTAGAGACTATTTCCTCACAGGAATAGAAATATTCGTAATTCATCAGAAGCAGATCAATTCCTCTTGGAATGAACTATCACATAAATAGGTACCGGTGCCTCCCCCACCTCACTTTTACTCTACAACCTATTGAGTTGTTTGAGTTACTTCAAAGTCCTAGGAAACACATTTCTAAAATATTGAACTAGAAGATCAAGTGAAAAGGTGTGCGCGTGGCACTTTCAGCTGTTCGAAACCTGATTCTCGAATGCTCTAATGGGACATAAGAACTATCTTTCTCTCCTTTTTCTAACAATTCTAAGTTCATAAAGTGGTTAGCACTCTAGACTTGATCTTTGCTTCTAATGCTTTTATGGCCACTTTGCTATATGAACTAAGGTTTATGTGCAAAATGCTCACATTTTAAAAAATGGAATCAAGGCATTAACCGTGAACCTGAGTCAGAGTGGATCATTATCTCAAATGCATGCCAGGGCTCCGTTTTATGGCATTGGGTTCAAATCCATTTTTATTGAATTACTATCTTTATGCTTTTGGATTTCCCACTTATCCATTTCAAGTATTTCCTTTGTGTGTTTGTCATGGTGAAATTTCTAGTTTCCTGTTCTTTGTAATCACAGGTGGAAGGCACAGAAATGGAGCCCCTGTATCTTAGTGCCGGAGTCTGTCAGGCAGGGAATAATGAGCACCAGCGAAGCCTGTGGGAAAGGGGTGCAAACAAGAGGTAAGAGGATTTTCAAACAGTTTGCCATTGGAATGTGACTTACAATCATGTTACTCTTGTAAACTGTTGACTATGCTTATATTGGAGTAAGTCGAGGTATTATTAGGTTGCCTTATTTGTAAGTGTTTGAGTTTAAGTTTGGTATCAGTTAATGCTGATATCATACTATATTTTAACCATAACCAGCTAGTGTATCTAAGGTCTAATGCAATGTAAGCAAATATGTATTCTAAGTCATCAACATACCCCAATGCTGATCTTCCAAATGCATGTTGGATATTAGCCAAGGAATGAAGGATATGTCAAGATTAGGCTCAATAATATGCATTGTATTTCTTAGGTGCTAACTAAATATTTGTTGAATGAATGAAAGGATAACTGAATTAATTGACTAATCTTAATAATCATGACTTAAACTATATATATATATACGTAATGAATTTCTAGAAGACTTTATGAATAGGTTTCTGGATCTGAGTAAAATGTCTGGAAGGGTGGCATATTGAAATCTATGAAAACTGAGAGAGTCATCAGACTGCTCTCTTTTCTGTTTCATGTATAAGCAGGTGCTAGTAATACGAGTTTGGATAAGAAGTGCTTTAATCTTGAAATCTGAAGACTGTTGCTCAAGGGATGTGTGTAGCAAAATCAGAACTTGTGGGACCAACTGCATTACACTAGTTTCATTTATCTTCTAAAAGGCATTTTTAGAATTTAGTTTCTCTTCCTATTTCATGGATTATTGTATTAGTCAGGATCAGTCATCCCAGCCAGCACAAAAAATATATTCAGAGTCAGGAAGAGCCCAGCACGGCCAGGTAGCAGTCTTAAATTCCAGTTCAGTGGAATCATTGTTGTATTTCCTGGTGGAACCCTTCCTCTCTTTGGAATTAATACCTGCAGGCCAGCAGAGCTTAGGATTCTGGGGACAGGATGCAAAATTTTTACTAGTGGGTCACAAGGGGTAAGAGTGAGTTTTGTGTGTTACAACATAGCATTGAGTCAGCTGGCCCAGCTCCTGGTGACTCTATATGTCCACAATGTCCTGTCCTCAACAGCCCTGCTCAGCTCCTGTAAATTCATGCTTATGGCTTTTTTATAAAGTCTGTTTTCTCATATTTGGTCTTCCTCGTTTCCTGCTGCCTTCTGTTTTCCCAGTATTACTGTCTTTCCAAAGAACCCTGCATTCTTGTAATGTGCCTGACGTATGACAGCTTCTGTTTTGTCATATATTTTTTTTTTTGCCTCCAGCAATGTTTCAGGCTTAGTTTGCTCTAGGACCCGCTTGTTTATCTTTCTGGCAATCCAGGGTATCTATAGAGCCCTCTTGCAATACCATATTTCAGATGATTTTTTTTTTCTATCAGCCTTCTTCACCATCTAACTTTTGCATCTGTACAAAATAATTTGGAATATGAGGAGGTGGATGATCTTAGTTTTGGTCCCTAATGACACATCTTTTGTGAAATGATTTTTCCTAGTTCTTCTATTGCTGTCCTTTGATAGCTGTTGGAGAAACAATATTATTGGATGTCAAATCAGAGCATGTATAGCCTCCTGTCAAACCTTGTCCCAGCTCTGCAAGGATTGCCACCTAACTGATGCCATTACTGAGTCTTTCCACTATTCTATCAAGCGAGTTGCTTCAGGACAGTATATATCATGATACAACCAGTAAATTCCATGATCATGGGCCCTTTGCCACATTTAATTTGGTCAGAAGCAATGCTGTGTGGAATATCATGACTATGGATAAGTCATTCTGTAAGTCCACAGATGGTAGTTTTAGTGGAAGCATTGCATGCAAGGAAAGCAAATTCATATCCAGAATAAGTATCTATTCCAGTAAGAACAAAACACTCCCCCTTCTATGACGGAAGTGGTCCAAAATGATCAACCTGCCACTATGTTAGCTGACTGATCACTCTGGGGAATGGTGCCATAGTGGGAATCTGTTGGTCCCCACTGCTGGCAAATTGCATGCTCAGTGGTGAACATAGCCAGTTAGGCCTTGTTGAATGAAGTTCACGTTGCTGACCTCATATATAGGGTGTCCCAAAATTCACACAAGATTTGAATTTTTGCGTGAGCATTGGTTTATAATTAAAAATTGTAAATTTTTTATTGATTCATAAAGTATACAGTATAGGGTTATGTAAGGAATAGCATATGAGGTAAATGGCCTCCATGGCTTTGCTGGCACATACGTACTCTTTTGTTGAAATTTTCCATGACTGTTTTGCATAAATGTGGGT